>NC_028457.1:8476218-8552177 GCF_000263155.2 Setaria italica
GAAGAGGGGGAGAGAAGAAGAAAATAATGAGGATTAGTTAGGCGTAATAGGCTTAATAGATTCGTCTCGCCGTTTAGATTCGTCTTATGTAATGGGTTTTGTAAATAGTCTACGTTTAATACTCCTAATTAATATCTAAACATTCGATGTGACACGTGCTAAAAATAAGTCAGTGGAAGAAAACGCCCCCTTAATTATCCGATCGTCCTGATCGACAGGTGCACTTGATAATAATATTATGGCTCTATTCGCTTCAGCTTATCAGTCGGTTTATCAGCCACCGAATAGTGTTTTTCTCTCACAATAAATCAGCCGTTTCAGCTTTCAGCCGGCTTATAAATCCAACCGAACCGTCCCAACCTAACAGATCAGTTGAGCGTGCGCAGTCGATCGCTAACCCAATCTCGGTCGATCGCTAACCGATCTCGTTCGGGGAGAGAGAAGAAGCAACGCTGCCGATATTTTCCGGCCTCGGTGTCGTCGTCCTTGCGTTGTTGTCCGGTAGTGCTTTGGTGCCCACCGCCGCCCCCCTGTCCTCCCGCAGCAGGGTTTTCTAGAAGCTCGATGGATCGGTTGCCCTTTTTGCGAAGCTTGTGGTAGTACTGGGCTAGTAGCTAAGGTTTCTTGCGACGATATTACAACCAATAGCTAGCTACTACAAGGCAGGTCGAGGTTGAGGCAGCCGTATTTTAGTTGATTATCAATGACGAAGCAGACGATCATTATGCCAGAACAACAGGATTTTTTACTTGAAAAAAAAAGGTCCGGGCCGTGACGGCGCCGATCGGTAGCGGCGGCGTGGTGAACATGAGCTCGCTCCGGGTAAAGCTAGCCCAGCCGTCGAGTGGGGGATTCGCTCGGTCGCTGCGTCGTCCGGCCGTACGCGCGTACAGCGGACTCCTGCTGACGCCTGTGTCCTGCGTCCTGGTCCCGATCGAGTTCCGTACGTACGTGATCGGAAACCAGGTCCAGGCGGAGGCTGCGCCTGGATCACCTGTTGGCGGCGGCGTCAAGCTCACCGGCCGTGACATCGCGCGCGGGTGCTTCTGGCTTCTCTTGTGAAGGTCTCTGGACTCTGGAGACTTCTCGCCGCCCACCACCGGGCTGCTAACGTAACCTCTTGCAAAGGCAATTTCTGCGCACGGGAGACACGACCTCCCTATAGTCTGCAATAGCTTGGGCGCTTGGCCTAGACCCTGCGCTGCGGCGGCGGCGTGTATCTCGGGACGCGCCAGGCACGGCCGCACGGCACGCCAGCACGACGTACGGTGTCTCGATTGGCCGCATGGGGTGGAAAAACTGCAGGGTTGATGGCAAGTGGAACCTGGTTTTGACGGTATTTTATTCAGACAACGTCCTTAGACTTTACGAGTAAAATACATTAACAACCAATCGTATTTATCTTCATATTTTAGTTTACCATCGTATCCAGGACAGCGTAAATCGCCGCCATTAAACTCACCCGACTACACTGATATGATCATTAAATTCTTAATTGTACGTAGTCCATGAAACCGACATGATAGATATGTTTTCTCCAATTTTCATTCTGCATGATACAAAATAAAAGAGGGGATAAGATGGAGCACTATTAATGTAGGAGTTAGGATGTAAAAATCAGAGCAAACACTTACAGAACCCATGCACTAATGAGGGACTTGTCAAGGGTGTCTTGATGGTATAAGTACCATAGACTTTCAAACTCAATCCATATGTCATCCGGCCCTTGAAAGTAATCACGATCTTGAACCTGAGCAACGAACCTGATCCGTCCATCTGCAGCTGCCTCCATGTGCCATTTATGAAATGCATACATTTTCGTTAGCAGGTGAGGCACCAACTATGGCTGCACAAGAGGTTCCCCCAACTTAAACTCCCATTTACCAACACCTGGTGAGTTTCGATATCGCTCCCCTAGGAGTTGCTCTTTTGTGAGATTGGTCTCAACAATCCATTGAGTTAGAATCTCACCTTCTTTTGAAAGCACTTTGACCGGATCGATCGATTGTTGAGATTGTTCTCCGAGCTGGGGAATGGTGGACCGTGATTTTTTTTCTTCTCAAATGCCTTTGTGATTGAGTGATCTTAGTCCGAGATGGGTTCTTTCACCACTTTTTAACCACTAGGGATTTAAAGTATTTCTTTGTTGCTTTATCAATTAGTGGTTCCTCGGGCTTCTTTTTTGATCCGAAGTGAGCAGCAACCTCAGCCATAGATATCGCATGACTTTCCTCCGTAGTTCGTTCATATGGAAGCATCGGAGGTGGAGACTTTGCTTCCTTAGGAGGTGGGTTCTTCTTCTACTTTGGAGGTGGTGGGATCGAAGCCTTCAAGTTTTTCTTCTTACGAAGTGGAGGCTAAGGTAATGGTGGATTCATGCTTTGGTCCCTTGTAGCTAGTGGGGACGATGGATTCATGCTTTGGTCCTTGGAGCAGGTATATCCCTGAATGGTGGTGTCGGTGATTTGTGCCTTGAGCTCTGAAGGGATAATGCGGCAAATGTGGCTGCTTGCGGAAATCATACGTAGCACTTGGCCCGACAAATGCAGGTGCGGAACGGAGGGAGCAGCCAGCTAGCTCGCTCTATCGGGTCTGACATGGCACGGCGATAAGCGCAACGCAACAGTACGCTGGGCACGTCGAGGTCGGCGCAATTGATGGCGTGCGCGCGGGTGTGGACGCGGTCCGGCGGTGGGCGTCCCAGATCCTCCGCGGGTGTCGGTCGGTGGGTCGCCGTCACGAATAATGCGCGGGCGCTGCTACTGTAGGAGTGTGCTAATTTGCAGCGGTGGGAACGGCATCCATTGATGCATGTACATGTATCTGGATTTGTGGAGCTTGCAGCAGAGTCAGCCGATCTCATCTGAACGGACCTTTTGCTGTTCGTTAGCAAAGGAGGAGGTACTCCTCCTATGGCAGAACGAAAGAAGAATACGACTGGGGATCGATCGATCGTTGGATGGTGACGGCACGAAGAAAGAAAGCACATGGTCCCCTCTGTCCTGTACTCCTGTGGGACCTTTGCTTCGGATCCAACAGCACAGCATATGAAAGAACAAGTCGACAACCAAAAGCCTAGCAGCGGCACTGCGGCAGGCCGTGCTGGCAGAGAGTGTGGGAAAAAAAAACCCCTAATCAGAGAGCTTCTAGAAGCACTCACCGCCGCCGGCCGAGGATGGATGGGGATCCTGAATGCCAGTTACCTGATGACTGATGAGATCCGAGCCGGTGCCGGTCAGTCATGCCCTTGGCATGCGATGCGGGAGTGGGAAGTGTGGAAGTGGAACCTGAACCACAACCACTGCACCGCACCCACCGGCTGCCTGCCCAGACTCCGCCCAGGCAGCAGCAACCTGAATCCTCCTCACCAGTCGCACTAGCACGTACTGCTAGTAACTAGTGTACCCACCGCTAGCTGTTGCTTGGAGTCGACCCCTGCTGCTGCTCGCGACGGATCGACGCGCCCACCCACCCATGTGGCCGGCCATGTGACGTGCATCGCCCCGCGCGGACGCACGGAGGCGCGAGCAGATCTAGCAGTGGCCGTGTGGGCGCCCGCCTCGGGTCGCCACCGGCCGACGGCGACGCCTCTCCCTGCCTCCGCCCCCACCCTCACATGCGCTGTCGTCCGCCGCGCGCGCGCCGCCGCCCGGTGTGCTCCTCCGGTCCGGCGACAGCGATGCCCGTGAGGGAATCGCGCCATCTGATGCTGTTGTTGCCGGGGGGCGAAAGCAGCACGATGTCCATTGCTCGCCGCCGGTCGGTCCACCTTGGCCGTAGGATCAGCTGAGCCAGCGAGTTCTCAGGCAAAGGCGATGACGACGAGCCATCTGAGCCCTGCCGCGGCAGAACAGGATGGGTGACTTGGCGCCCGTGGACTTTGCCACCGACCACTCCGCTTTCAGCCTGTCCTGTTTGGCGGCCTCCCCATCTCTTCTTCAGGATAAGGTTCAGTTCATCGCTGATGACGCTGACCAAGACGATCGAACGAGCCATCCATCCGCGCTGGCTGCCTTGGTGGTCAATCAAGCACCATACAGCTGTGTCATTACCAAGTACACTAGCTTTAGCAAGGGCATGGTTTCTTCTTCCTTGTACCACTTGCCAATTCCATGCGTGTGATGTCTGGAATGAGAGCATTCCATCCAGTTCCTCCTGCCGAGGTGCGTGTCAACTGCCTTGCTTCGCGGGCAACTTCCATTCCGCCCTTGCACCCCAAGCCTAGCCTGCTGTGTGGTTCCGTTCATGGACACCGTTCCGTTTCTTCACGATAGATACTAAGGGGTATTTAAATACTAGGTGCTAAATTTTAGCAGTGTCGCGAATTAGCACAGGCGAATTAGCACAGGATTCTGCAATTAATTTTGTAATTAGCTCATGTTTAATCCTTCTAATTAGCATACAAACATACAGTAAACACCCCCTAATACTCCCAAGTCTCACATCGCAGGTGCTTCACGAGATGCCACATGCGATGAATATACTAATGACATTGCGTACGAAAATAATCCACAAAATCTCCAAAACGGAAAACCAAGACAAGTAAACGGAGAGAGAGAGAAGTAAACTCCCGTTTCGCAAGCAGCGGGGTCCCACACGATATAATACACATGCCCCGATTCTAATCTGATAACAAACGCTAACAATATCTTAATTACCGTTACCTGCATCGCTATCCTGCCGTGCTGCCCCGGCGCCGTTCCAATCCACGGGCGCGCCGGCCGTCAGCACCCTGCCCGGTCGGGTGAGATTTTTCTTTGGCCGCCGCTGGCAGTTGACAGTTGGGCACCCGCGGTTTTCTTCCATTCGGATCATGCACGAGACAAGCCACTTGTGTTTTGTGTTATGCACGGGTCAGTGTCGCGCCTCTCTCCGCGCAGCTTAATTTCATTTGATCCACTTGTTCTCAACTCTCAAGGGCCAACATCGCCAAGTTTCACAGCTCGGCCACCCCGTCTATGCCATGCACCTTGTGCTCATCTCCACACTATACACAGAGGGGGGAAAAGAAAAGAGATCATCCCAGTCCATAATATAGATAGGTTCCATCTTTAGGGTGCAAACTTTTCTTGTGCACTTTTTCAAACCAAAAGTTGCAAACTTTTCACTCTTTTTTTTTGGAAACCAAAGATGCAAGATTTTCCATGACGAACAGTTCAAACACCCAGCACCTCAATCAGTGAGCTCTGAGGAGGTTATATCAACAATACTAATGATATCTTTACTTGTGCATCACTGTCTGTCGTGTTATCCCATTCCCATCCAGAGACGCTGCATGTCTCAGCACGGCCGGCTGCGCATCTGGGATCCGGATGAGATCACGGCGCGGCATAATTGGGCTCCTCCTTTTTTCTTGCCGCTGACAATTGGACACCCACGGTTTCTTCAGATTTCAGAGCATGCAAAAGCCACTTGCAGGTCACTGTCGCCCTCCGCGCAGCTTGCATTGATCCACTTGCTTTGTTCTCAAGGGGCAGCATCAAGTTTTACAGCTCGGCCAGCCCCAATGCCACACTGTGCTCATGTTCATCTAGTTCTAGACACATAAAAAAGATCATCTCAGAACATCATCATCAACCATGTCGAGGATACAAAACTTTCCTTCTGTGTTTCTTCAGACCGAAGATGAAAGCTTTTCTTTTGCAATTCTTTTTTGAGACCAAAGATCGATGCAAGCTTTTCTGTTGTTATGAACAGCTAAAACAGCATTACCCGGCAGGTCAACCCGGTGAGCACAGACCTGATGTATCAGAGCATCTGTCGCAGGACCAATTCGTGCTGCCAAGCAAGGTGCCCCGTCAAGAACACACGACGGTCTGCGGATTTCATGGTCAATTGTCTTGCTTCAGAGGCGGCTTCAATTCTGGCACCCCTTTTCCAGCTTACCTCGATCAAGGCTGCTTCATGGACCGGTTCCCATTTCTTATCGCGTCCATCAAATGCAGTTCTCATCCCAAAGATCTAATAATAAATATTAAAGAAAGAAAAACCAGAGACGGATGAAGATAACTCTTGCGATTATCCACAAGATCAAGATAATGGGCGACTCTGTCATGGGCAGGGACTGTGCAGCCGGATGAGATCACGGCACAGCAAAAAAGTCTCTCCGTTCTGGCCGGTAACCAATTGGACGCCAACCATGGTTTCTTTTCTTTCTTGGCACCAAAAGGCCACTTGCTGTTAGACAGGTCACCGTCACTGTCACCTTTAACTTGCAGCTTGCGTTCATCCATTTTCCATTTGTCCCTTCTCATCCCAGGGCAAAAGATCAAGGTTTCACTTTTACATACTCAGTGCCACCACCTCGTGCTCATCTGCACACTGTGCACCATCACAACTCATTCTTCTAGATCAGGCACATGTAAAAAAAAATCATTTCAGCCCACTACCTCCCATCATCTTTTAGGATGCAAAGCTTGCTTCCCTTACTATTTTTTTTGAGACAAAAAAAAGGAAGATGCAAAAGTTTTCTTCCATTGAGAGCAGCCTGAACAGAACAGCATCAGAAACCGGCCGAAAACAAGCACCAGGGCCATGTTTAGTTACTCCCAACTTCCAACTTTGACACTATGCAAAAAGAAGATTCCCCATCACATCAAACTTGCGGTACATGCATGGAGTACTAAATGTAGATGAAATTAAAAAGTAATTGCACAGTTTTGTTGTACTTTACGAGACGAATCTTTTGAGCCTAATTAGTCAATATTTGGACAATAATTCACAAATACAAACGAAACGCTACAGTGTGCTACAGTGCTGTAACAGTAATTTGGCACCTCCCAAATTGGCCAACTAAACAAGGCCCAGTTTTGCCAAAGCCTTGTCACAGTGGGGGGTGTACTTTCTTTAACATAATCAGAGCCCCATCAGCTTGTAATTTTTATATCGGCTTAGCTGTGCCGTTCGGTCCAATCCCCGAGCGCCACGTCGCGCTTCCACCCCTCTATATAATCCCGCTCCCCCGGTGTGCGAGTCCGCATCCCATTCCCCTCCCTTCTAGAGGAGAGAGAGAAGAGATAAGCTGAGCTTGCAAGCAAAGAGAGAAGCGGCCAAGATGAAGAACCCAAGAGGAGTCGGCGGCGGCCGTGGCGGTCCCATGGAGCACGTCGACCTGATCCCGGGCATCCCCGACGACGTCGCCGTCGACTGCCTGGCGCGCGTCCCCCACGCCTCCTACCGCGCTCTGCGCCGGGTCTGCCGCGGCTGGCGGAGCGCCGCCGCCGCGCCGTCCTTCGCCTCGGCTCGCGCCGCAGCGGGCGCCAACGAGGACCTCGTCTACATGCTCCAGTTCGGGAACCCGTCCGCCGACGACGGGCCCAAGGACGGCGACGCGCCGGCCAGCACCCCGGCGTACGGCGTCGCCGTGTACAACGTGACCACGGGGGAGTGGCGCCGGGAGCCCGGCGCTCCGCCCGTGGTGCCCGTGTTCGCGCAGTGCGCGGCGGTGGGGACCCGCGTGGCGGTGCTCGGCGGCTGGGACCCGCGCACCTTCGAGCCCGTCGCCGACGTCCACGTCCTCGACGCCGCCACCGGCGAGTGGCGCCACGGCGCGCCGATGCGGTCCGCGCGGTCCTTCTTCGCCTGCGCCGAGGCGGGCGGCAAGATCTACGTCGCCGGCGGGCACGACAAGCACAAGAACGCGCTCAAGACCGCCGAGGCCTACGACGCGGAGGCCGACGCCTGGGACCCGCTCCCGGACATGTCGGAGGAGCGCGACGAGTGCGACGGCATGGCGACTGTGGCGGGGGACCGCTTCCTCGCCGTCAGCGGGTACCGCACGGCGAGGCAGGGCGGGTTCGAGCGCGACGCCGAGTGGTTCGACCCGGCGGCGCGGGCGTGGCGGAGGCTGGAGCGCGTCCGGGCGCCGCCGTCGGCCGCGCACGTCGTGGTCCGGGGCCGCGTGTGGTGCATCGAGGGGAACGCTATGATGGAGTGGATGGGCACCCGCCGCGGGTGGACCGAGGTCGGGCCGTACCCGCCGGGGCTCAAGGCCGGCACCGCGCGCGCCGTCTGCGTCGGCGGCGGCGAGAAGGTTGTGGTCACCGGCGCCCTCGACGGCGAGGGCGGCGGCGCGCGACACGCGGTCTGGGTGTTCGACGTCAAGACCAAGAACTGGACCGTGGTGCGCCCGCCGCCGGAGTTCGCCGGCTTCGTCTTCTCCGTCACGTCCGTCCGCATCTGAACATCTGGATCTCGCCCTCCCCTGATCCAGACCAAGAGAAAAGGAAAAAAAAATCAAGGCTACTGCTAGTACGTATATCCCTGCACCGTGTCCGCCATTGCTGGATCTGAGATCTGCGCATCTGTCCGCGACTAGTATGCCCGTGCCATCGAAGGAGCTGAAGAAGGAAGGAGACCCGATCGACGCCAGATCTTGGAGCCATGGGTGTAGAAAAGCAAAAAAAGATTCCTCCTTTGTTGCTGGTGGTGATGAGAGATTAGTGTGGTGGTGTTTTTGTCCCGAGGTGAAGGACACAGACTATTTTCTTGCTGTTCTTGTCCTAGAGCCATGCTTAGCTAGCCGAGTAATAACAGCTACTGTACATACTACTACTGCTATTGTACTGTAAGATCCAAGGTCGCCTCTTGTGATCCACTCCCATCTCGATCCAGATCTGATTCGTGGCGATGAGCCGAGGAGCAATTGGAGAGGCAGATCTCGTCTTGATTGATTCTTCCATGGCCGGCGCCTCGCAAGCGTTGAACAGCTGCCGTTGAACAAGATGCGGATTTGCCGGGAGAGCATCTCGATCACATCAGCTGGAAGCTATTGTTTATGTTTTTCTGACTAAACAACGGGCGATCCTGATTTGCGACCCCCCGCTGGCGTCCAGCGTTCCCCATCAATCAATGAATGAAATCGATGAGGAGGAGAAGCTTAGAGTTGACATCGCCGCGAGATTTTTATTTTTCTTCGCCGGGAGGCGGGGGTGAAGCGAAGCTTCGCCTCCTCCAAGGGCCAACCGCCAGCCATCCACCTGTATTGCATCATCATTTTCATCCTCGCACGTCTCCATCCGCCATTACATTTTCTCTCCCTCGTCCTAAAATAATGGAAAGGAAAGGAAGGAAAGGCCGAGAAGCCAAGCGACGCATCCATCCCATCCGCAGAGAGAGAGAGATAAGGCCGCCACCCGCCAGCGGTTTTGGCGTCCCGGCTGGGGCTTGATTGACGCCGACACGCAGCGAGGCCGGCCGGCTGGCGGAGGAGCTGGTTCGCCGTCTCTTCGTCCCCGCTCCACTCGCTCCCAGCCGTACCAGGGACCAGCGTGGCGAGGACCAAGGAGATGATGCCATGAGCTGGCGGCCGCGTTCCTTTTCCAGCTGGGTTTGCAGCGGCGTTTTCCGTGCCGGGTCTCGGAGTTTCTTTTCCCCGTGCGTGCGATTGTGCAAAGCATCTCGCCCGAGATCTGGCGAGGAGGATAAGGACACGGAGGCCGCGATCCGGGCGGTCCAGCCCGTGGTGGTGGGGCTGGGGGTGGCGTCCGCCGCTCGCCAACCGATGGAAGACGACGAGCGGGGTGAGATGCGCCTGCGCGGCGTTGTCTGCCCGTGGCGTCCGGCCGGGGGCCACGGATGCTGGCGACGCGACCCCGTCCCTCTGCTTGCCTGTGCCTAGTTTGCTTTTGCGAAAGCTCCGGCGAACGAACTTCCACTGTAGCTGCACCTACGCCTACGTGTGTTTCTTTATTAGCACTAGCATCAGTACTTGTCGGTGAACACTGAACAGTATGTTCGTTCGTGTTTATGTGAAGTGGAAGAGTGTTATTTTCTACTCCGTACCTACAGTTCGTTCATAGATACATTTTTAGAGATTTTTTTTTCATGAGAAACAATCAAAGAATTATTTTGGCTGGATGGTTCATGCGTTTTTTTTTTGATATTAAAGGATGGATGGTTCATGCGTTTGGAGAGGCTCAACGGCTTGCCCATGCTACGAGCTTTGGAAACTCCGTCGGCCGCTCGCTGGCACGCGTGTGCGTGAGAGAGACCAGCAGAGGCCCAACCCCAAAGAGGCATATGTGTGCGTGCGCGTTGCAACTTGTTGATGGGTCCACACATCGTGTAGATTTGGCCCAGGCCCACGTAAACGCACGGGGGATGAAGGCTGGGCTGGCAGCCTCGCCGAAAGCATTCCAATAGCAGCAGCAGCAAAACTTTTCAGCAAGGCCGGGCTACCGGGAATTCCTATCTATCTTCCCAAGAAATTATTCAACTCATCTTCCATTGCTTGAAATCCGGAGTACAATGGGTGGATGAGATTGGAACATGCGAGAGCGTGAGCGGTTTAGGGTGGAGCTGTGGACAGATGTCGGCGCGTGCGTGGGAGGCTGCATGCATGGGTGGTTTCTCCGTACGGCGGTGGATGGGTGAGATTTTTTTTAATTCAAAACTTCAATCTCATTTTTCTCTTAAACGTAAATACGTTTTGGATTTCATTTGAACCATGATGGTATATAGAATTTATGCAACAAAATAAGATCCAATATAAATATATTTTAATTTTTTTAAAATCAACATTTTTAATGCACTCTTTCAACATTTTGAGTATACAGTTTCAACATTTTCCGCATGAAATGTTGAACTACTTTATTCAAAATGTTGAACTAGCGTGTATATAAATGTTAAATCTAGTGTTTTAAAATATTGGCTACATTAGAGTAATATCTTAAGCGTACTTTGGAAGAAAAAGTGTTGAAATAGTATTTTTCAAAAAGAAAAAGTGTTGAAATAGTATTTTTCAAAAATTGTTGGTGTAAAAAAATGTTGAGCCATAATGTTGTTGAATGTAAAAAGTTGAAAAAAATGTTTGTGTGTGTGTAAAAATACGTTAAGCCATAATGTTGTTCGATGTAAAAAAAAGTTGAAGAAAAATGTTGGTGCATATAAAAAATGTTGATCAACTTAATAAATGTTGGTGACGATTAAACCCAGTTTCAAAGAAAATGTTGACAAATGTAAAGAAATGTCGGTGAATGTCAAAAAAATGTTAAAGAAAAATGTTGAGCTATAATGTTGGTGATGTAAAAAAAAGTTAACGAAAAAATATTCAGAAAGAAAAATGTTGGTCAACATCAATAAAATGTTGGTGTATTAAAAAAAGTTCAAAAATAATTTAATTCAAAATATGATCAAGTGTGATTTTGATTTGTAGATCTCATCATAAGAAACACCATGGTTCAAACGGAATTTGATTTGGACACTTGGTTTGGAAACTACGGATTTTTTCTTTGAACCTTCGTTTTACGCAAAAACTAAACATGTGTCGGACTTCTTTTCTTTGTGCGGAGGTGTATTAAAGTAGTCGTGGGCTGTGGGTCTATTGATGGGCTGTTATTGGGCTTTAAAGATCAACACGTTAAATATCTAGCAGAAGATAGATAGGAGCCCCCGGGCTACTCGTGCTGCAGGCGACAAAATGATATACGATCATTTTAATCTTCCCTGGCTCAATATGATATGGAGCACAACATAGCACAAATGGAACATCAAGAAGGTTTTTTTTTTTCTAAATAATAAAAGCCTAGTGTAACCACTTTTTGTAGCACACACTATTTATAATATTAGAATAATTGTTGACGAAAAAGTTACAAAGTTTGAATTTTAAAATGGGTGAGTGTTTTGTACATTGGGACAGATGGAGTGATTTCTTGGGGGCAAGTAACTATCTAGTGATATCGTATAAATATTCCCGATGTGCTGGCAACGGCGATGAAATTTGGGCTCGGGATAAATATTCACGAGCAGATCTGTAACCGAGCTGTTAATTAGGATAAATATTCTCGTGGATCAAATTTGATACGGTGTATTAGCAGCAAGTAAATGCGCCTAGAACTTGACACGTCAGTACGTAGTGGCCAATAAATGCATACCTATCTGGAAAATATTCGTGAGGATCAAATTTGATATGAAATAAATGCACACTTCAGAATCCGCTGATCGACGAAGGAAATATATGACGTGATACAGTAAAAAAAATGGAAACAGATCATAAAATGGGCACATATATGGTTAGTGAGAATGCACCTCGAGTCCTATATAAGCATGCATCTGCCATACGAAGGAGATCGAATCAAGAAACCTGTCATCTCTACTACGTCCAAAAGCTGAGTGTGTAGACTCATGGCGTGCTCCAAGAAGACTCTCGCCTTCCTCGCCGTCCTGCTGCTGATGGCTCTCGTTGCTGCAGCCGTGCCCGCGGGCAGGCGCAGCTTCCTGCTGGAAGGGGAGCGTTGCTCCGAGTCTAAAAACTGTAAGGCAGACACGTGCGGGGCGACCTGCGCCGTCCTCGGCATCAACGGTGTTGGGGTATGCAAAGTCGACGGTGGTGTCCCCTCTTGCTGCTGCGTCCCAAAATCCTTCAACTCCATCGGCATCGACCGGCTTGCTCATTGATTCATAGGTTGCCTGCCATGACTGGGCAGTTGATTTTTTTTATAATTGTATGTTTCTAATGCGTGGTTTCACTGTGATTTGTAAGGTACGAAACGTGTGGCGCAAAGCCTTAAATCCATGCTCATGCCAAATAAAGTCGCAGTTTGTAATGCATTTTTGAATAGATGTTTTTCTTTTCAAAATTTTGTGAATTATTCACTTTGTGAAACTGTTGAATATTCATATTTCCTCCCGCGCTGCACATTCATGGCCCCTCCTACATTATCTTATCTTTAAGAGCATGGTCGATTTAAGCTCGGTGATGACTCGGTGTTAGTACACCAATGGGGCTATGTGTAGAGCTGAGGGTGGAGAATAGTTGGGGCCAAATTATCAAGAACTTTTTAGTGACTACGGAGTACCGCATAAAAACAATAATTTAGCTCCTTTTTTTAGCGAGGTATCAGCTTGATAAAAAGCTACTGCCTTTTGCTCGCACACTCGCATCCCACGCGAAATAGCAGATGCGTGGCATGGAGCCGCGGCTTTGGCTGTTTTGCAAAAAAGCCCTCCGATTTGCTAAAAATCGTAACTTAGTCCAGAGCGTCCAGCTGAACAGCAAACACATTCGTCTATTTTCCATCTAAGCCCTTGAACTAAATTTTATTTCTACGCGAAGAAAGGAAAATTCGATGATGATGTCATTTTTCTGAAGACCCCCATGAGGCAACTTTTCAGAAACCCCCTCCCACAGTCCTGAATCCTAACTCCCCCTCACTCTCCTCCCGATCGCCCTCTGGCCTTTGTCTCCCTCTATCCTCCTCCTCACCGCCGCCCTCTCATCTCTCGCTCCGCCGCTGCCTCCTCTCCCCTTCTCCCTTTCCACCTGCCTCCGCCGCCCCACCTGCTGCTCCGCTGCTGCAGCTGCCCCGCCTGCTCCCGTGGGATCCATATCTAGTGCGACGGTGCGGCTCGGAGTGGGAGCGAAGGTGGCTGACACCTCGTCGCCGGCTGGGGCTGCTCCTAGCGCTGGAGCTGCACGCGGTGCTCGCCAGAAGTGACGGACCGTCGACATCCCCGTCCGAGGAGGCGCGCCTTGAGGCCGTGCTTCGGCAGCTCACCGCGGATGAGGTCCGGATCCGGGTGCACCAGCTCTCAATCTGGGGCTGCAATCGCATGCACCGCGCTAGTGGCGAAGCCCACGCAGAGGTGCTCTCTTCCTTTTCCCTCTTCCTTCCTCTCTCCCGTTCTTATCCACTCTCATATCTCAGATCCTCTGCATGGGGGAAGGGGTGAAGGGATGGCCGGCCTCGATGCTGCGGCGGCCTGGTAGCTCAGCCCAAACGTGGCACGGGCGTAGCGCGGATCGCTACCCAGGTGGTGCGGTCTGTCGGGTAGGGGCGGCCAGCACTGGCATGGCGAGCGGGCTAGGCCAGCGAGGACGCATCGCGGCAGGGCGGTCCTACCCCTGGTTCCTCTCTCTCCTATCTCTAGACCTCCCTCTTCCTGGCATCAATTAGATAGATGGTGACGTGGGGACGAGTGGCAGCCTGGTATGGGTCTGCATAGTGCCGTGGAGATGAGCTACGTGTGGCTCCTTGCCCCTAGCTCCCCCTTGTAGCTCCTCTTCTTGTGCCACTTGCGATGCCTCCCCAAGTTAGGATGCCCAACATGGCAGCGCTGCCATGCGAGGCCCACGCAGTTAGCGCCGGAGAGGCTTCACGGAGGCACGCACTGGCGCTTGTTGCAGGCCACGGGGCTGGAGCACCGGCCAACAGTGGCTAGCAGGGCAAAAGCTTGTAGCCTCAAGCAGCGGCCAGTAGGAGCGAGCAACTAAAGCAATGTATGCAAATCGATAGATGTAATTCCCAAATTCGATATTACTCTGATTGAGGGTCCAATATTATCATGCATTGCATTTATCTATTACTTTGATTAGTGGTCCAATTTTATCAAGCATCAAAATGGATTCATTTTTTTGAAATAAACAAAATGGATTCATGTTTTATCTAATCAATACAGTAACGCTCCAAGTGGACAAACAAATGTCCATGGTTACTCTGTGTGGCAACATTCTAAAAAGCATATGCTTTCAACAAATGTGCCACATTAGACAGCTTAATTCATGGGAAAAATCTAGGATGTACACTAAATCCATATTGCCAATAGGTTCTATATTCATCATTTACTAGCAGTTTTTCACTAGCAATATGAAATTTGGAACAAGTGATATCTGCCAATCAATACCAACCACTGTTAACTCTGCTTTTTATTGAAAGACTGGAGTATTTGATGCATTCCTAAATATATTGAACCACCGTTATAATCTGATATATGTTTTTTAGCTATGCCTCAATTTTAGGAAACTTATTATGCTTATTGTTTCAGTCATATTAAACATGCTATGGAGAAATTACTAAGATGAAAAAAATATTAGGAATCTCAATCTCCAATCACAAATGGGTTTTATAAAAGACTATAAACAAAATAAAATGTGCAAACTCACATAATGGCATTATTCATAATAAAGGAAATCATCAGTTAGGTTATTCACATGAATGATAGTTTGTCATTGCAATCGTGATATGTGTAGGTGAGAATGGAACTATTGATGGTCAAGGCAGTGTGTGGTGGGATATGTATGTGGAAGAAAGGTACACTGCCATACACAAATCCTCACCTGCTTGAGCTGAGAGCTCTTCTGGCTGTGCTTGAAAATAAAGATTAGCAGGGTGCCTATCATTGGTATCATTTTTGTTTGTGAATGCCTAGGTGCTTTAGACATGTTTTAAGAGCTGAGCTGAAGGTTTTTTTTTAATCTACACACCTCATGAATTGTGTGATAACTCTTATTTCAATTTTTTTGTGATAGTGGTTTGCCTGCCCCTCCAATCAAGTATGTGTCTGGTGATTGAGATGCAATCAGAACACAGAATAGGTCTTTAAGGAAGAGGTCGTGTGGTGTTTTTGTTTGTTTGTTAAGCTATGATTTCACACAACATTTATGTGAGATCTGAATTTCATGCAGCTGCTAGGAATGGCAAATTTATATGTATTCTGTACTCATCTTTCTAAATTACAAATATCAGTAGTCCAAAATTTATATATTAATCTGATTTGATTGATTATTGTACTACCTTCTGAATGATTTGTGTTTCTAGATCTTCTGGAAATAACTCAAGATATCAACTAGATGTCAGTATGTTAATGAGCTCTATCTTTAGCATTTTATGTTAAAATGCTGTAATTTCGTGGTGCATTTGTCTTGTTACCTTCTATTTAATTGAATTTGATTGCTGAAATTGTAGGGCGCACATCACGTGCCAAATGTTCTAGTGATGATAAAGGAAGCCCCATGCAGAACTTGGTACCTTTGTAGGAGCCCATGTCAGGACGATTGATGGCATTGTGCCCGGTTAGAGTATTGGCGTGAGGGAGGAGTATTCGTCAGGTGTTGCAAGATGCATGGCTGGTGGAGCTTGAGGCTTGTGCATGACATGTTGAATTATGTTGTGCAACGACACCTACTAGGTTTGTGCATGGTAGCAGTGGCACGCTGAATTATGTTGTCACCAGTGCTAGGGTCCGTACATACTGAAACTCAGGTCAGATAACAAAATGATCCTTTTTTGTTTTATTTTCTGATAAAAGCTCTGGTGAACAAACTTTATATGTGTTTTTGCTTAGCCCTAATAGCTCCACTTGCCAGTGAATGGCATAGTTCGTGATTTTTGTGAATATGAAGAGTACGTATGTTGTTGTTGTGAGTGAGAGATGAATTAAGCGTGTAAGCTTGTCTGACAAAGTCACACACATCGTGTTGGATTTGGCCTAGGCCTATGTAAACGCATGGGGGATGAGGCTAGGCTGCAAGGGGAAGGGCCAACACATCGCCAAACTTTCAGGTAGGCCGTGCTAGGGCCTCAAAATGATATTTATAATCTACCAAGTAGTATTTACGATAATTCTCATTTTCTCTGGTTCAAAATGATATGGAGCACAACATAGCAGAAATGGAGAAACGTGCAGAAAATGAATTTTAGGTTTCTTGAGGAGAAATTGAATAATGATATGGATAGATCTATGAAATATTCCCTCCACCCCAAAATATAAGGCGTGGTTTTACTTAAATCATACTTTGACCGATAATTCAGGTAACAAAAGTTAGATCATCGGAAAGTGTCTCTAATTAAAAACCTAGTGTGACCACTTCCGTATAGCACAAACTTCTCACTATACTAGGCTATTTGTTAGTTAAAAAATTATAAACTTTGAATTTTAAAGTGTATTTGAGGCAGGAGGGAGCAATTTCTTGGTGAAGTACTATCTAGTGATGTTTGTTGACCGCTCTTAAGTACTAAATCTACGTCATCAACTCCTGCATAAACACATAAAAGATGAGCATCAGCAGTAGTGGTAGGAGTTATTACTAACTATCCTACAAGTGTTGGTAAATATATGTATGTAGGGCCATTAATGGAGAAAACACACCTCAAGAGCAAGGAACACACTCTCAACCAATCAGGAGCAAGCACACAGATCCATAGTCCCACAACCGGGAGGAAATCGACTACATTCACCGCCAAGCACCCTGTACCCACATGAGGACCCACAGGGCAGCGACCCAGAGCAAAGACGGTGGGGGGGGGGGGAGGTCGGCTGAACCCCTCCTATCTCCTCTCATCTCCAGCCGACACGTGGCAACGGTTGATGGTTTCCCAAAGACATTTGTGAAGATTCCCTGAATATTCTTGCCCAGAACCGACCCCAAGAGCCTGTAAATATAAGGGGAAGAGTCTCATTTCAAGACACACCACTAACACACCTCTACACCATCACTTCAAGATCACACTTGAAGTCTAGAGCTCCACTTCATGGTGAAGCCCTGCTTAGGCTAGTGCTTAGTGTAGGGAGAGAGAGAGAGAGCGAGGGAGAGTAGATTGGAGGAGTGCTGTGTTCTTCAACACTCCACTCCGATCATGTACCTATATGGATGCTGGCTTCTTTCTGAGTAAAGTGAGTATTCGTGATTCCTTATCTAGTGTAGTACTTATATCTAAGTGAGATCAGATCTCTCTGCTTGCGGGTTTGTCACTCTATATTTATACATAGTGCCATAGTTTGCTACAGGTTGACAGACGTAGTTAGACTGCGGTAGTAATCAATAGTGTAGACGTGATGTCTAGGCTAGGGGTTATCCTTCATTTGCCTTATATCCCATGGATTTCTAGGGGTAGGCGGCAGGTGGTGACAGCCCTGTTCGTCCTTCGTAAGCCCCCACATTCGGATATAGCGTTAAGCTATTAGCTAGAGGTGCCTGCTTCATTCAGGATAAGCTAGTGCCTGAAGCAAGTATCTTTTAACTGAGAGATCGACCTTTTAACTTTTCTCAAGTACTAATATTAGGAATCCTCTCTACCCTTCGCCTACTGTGTCATGGTTGTCCTAGGATACTAGAGTCTGAGGTGAAAACTACAACGGTATTCGTGTGCTTGCGGATTCATTCACGCATCGCTAAAATACCCAACAATGTTGTATCAACATTCTTGATGTGCTGAAAGCGGCAGATCAGATCTGGGCTCCAGATAAATATTCATGAGCAGATCTATAACCGAGTTGTTATTTAGGATCAATATTTCGAGAATGAAATTTGATATGGTGTACTCCCCCCGTCTCGCAAAGAGTGTCCTTTTGCATCAAGCGTGCTCAAACTATGTTATGTTTGACTATGTTTATATAAAAATATATCAATGCTTTTGACGTATAGCAAGTTTCATTAGATTCGTTATGAAATATATTTTCATAGCATACCTGTTTAATGTTATAAGTATTGATACTCTTCATTGTAAACTTGGTCAAGTTTGACTTAGAACAAACATAAAGAGACACTTTTTGTGGGATGGAGGGAGTATGTGTATTAGCAGCAAATAAATGCACCCAAATACATGACATGTCAGTAGTGGTGGCTGGCCAATAAATGCATGCTTATCAGAAAAATATTTTTGAGGATCAAATTTGATATGATGTATTAGCAGCCAACAAATGCTCACCTCTCAGAAAATGTACTATACATATATAATTTGAGATTCTGTTGATCGATGAAGGAAAGATATCACGTGATACAATAGCAAAATGGAAACAAGTAAAATGGCACATGTTTAATTTGGTCGTACCTCGAGCCTATATAAGCGCGCACCCGCAATACCAAGGAGCATCAAGAAAACAGTCGTCTCTACTACGTCCAAAAGCTTAGCCTCTAGCCCTCATGGCATGCTCGAAGAAGACCCTCGCCTTCCTCGTCGTCCTACTACTGATGGCTCTCGTTGCTGTGGCCGTACCAGCGGGCAGGCGCGGCTTCCTGCTCGAAGCAGAGCATTGCTCCGAGTCTAAAAACTGTAAGGCTGACACGTGCGGGGCGACATGTGCCGTCCTCGGCATCAACGGTGTTGGGGTATGCAAGGTCGAAGGTGGTGTCCCCTCTTGCTGCTGCGTCCCAAAATCCTCCAACTCTATCGGCGTCAACCAGCTTGCTCATTGATTCATAGGTTGCCTATGATTGGGCAACTGATTTAAAATTTTTAAAATATATAAGGTATTAGTGCGTGATTTCTTCGATTTGTAAGGTGCGAAACGTGTGGCACAAAGTCTTAAATCCACCTCATGCCAAATAATAAGTAGCTGCTTGTAATACATCTATCAATAGATGTTTTATTTTTTTCTCAAAATTTTGTGAAATTTTCACTTTGCAATACGGTTGGCGATTCATGGACCCTCCGCGCTAGAACATGGATGGCCCTTCCTACTTTCTCCCTTTCTGATCTTTAACGAAGATTGGATCATGTGACAACTTGGTACTGTGCAAGAATTGGGCTATGTGTAGAGCCAAGGGTGGAGGATAGTTGGTGCCAAAGGGTCCCCCATACTATCAAGAATTGTTGTAGCTAATGACCATCAAATGAATAAACAACACGGCCCTTTGGCGAGATACGACGATGGAGAAAGTGCATACGGAGCTCGTGGTACCTAGTAGGAGTTCGTGTTGGTAGGTCAATTGGCATGAGGATAATGTAGTCGTCAGGTGACGCAAGGTGTGCTGTCGGTGGAGTTGAGTCTTGCTCATGGCAGCAGTGGCACGTTGAATTCTGATGTGTGATAGCGTTGGTGGCAAAGCCCGCACGTATAGGAGCTCAGGTTGACAACAAAATGGTCTTTTTTTCTTTTCTAGAAAAGTTATTTATGAAACTCTTCCGAAAAAGTTATTTGAAAAACATTTTTAGAAAGTTTTAAAAAAATTATACAAATGATTTTCTAAATAACTTATGTGAAAAGTTATTTGAATAATTAATACATTTTTTGGAAAAGGTAATTAATACCTTTTGAATTAAGTTTTTCCTAAAAAATTTTCTAATAAAGAGTTTTTGAAACACTTTTCTTAAAACCCCGCACCCTCTGAAATTCCCTGCAAACTTTGCTACTATTTGGAGCAGTCACTAGGACCATCTTCTCTCTGGGACATTGTACGTGGCAAGCTGAAAAAAAGGCAAAAATAGATATTTTGGTCTCTGAATTTTATATCAAGGGTCAAATTCATCCCTCAACTTTCACGGTCAATTTAGTCCCTCAACTTCTATTTTCGGGTCAAACTCGTCCTTATGCTGATGTGGTACTATATCCTAGTATGAGACTAATGTAAAAAGTCCATTTTACCTTTGGCTCATGTAGGTCAAACATGAAGATACACGTACTCTTTTGATACATACACATGAATATATTTTTTAACTAATATAAAATATAGTTTGTAAAACAAAGTATGTAATTGCACTCTTTAAAATCATGCGTGTGCTAATATGAATTAAATTTTAATATGCAAAATGTATGTACTCATATTCTTTCATGATATACACAATTTATGGTATGTACACGTACTTTAAAGTTGACATGTGCTCATATACTTGTAGTACGGTATACATGCTCCACGTATGTATTCATACTCTCTCAGTAAATATACATATGCTCATACTTATTTTGGATAATATTGTTAATGTAAGGCAAAAATTGAGGAGGGGAAGAAGGAGCCAATGGCAAAAATTACTTTTCGCATTAGTTTCATGTTAATATGGAGCCCTCATATTAGCACAAGGACATGTTTGATCAGAAAAATAAAATTTGAGGGACTAGATTGACCATTCTAAAAGTTAAAGGATAAACTTGACTCTCGGTGCAAAGTTCAGGGACTGAAATGACTATTTTGCCTTAAAAAAGTGGAGCAGCCACTACTTTGCTAGTAGTAGTAGTAATGATGACGATGATGATGCATTACATCGCAATTGAATAGATGGACCAAAAATTGCATTTGTTGCTTGAACATAAGTCTTGAAACTCTTGAATATATACCGTATAATCTTCACTTGAAAAGCATCATTCTTCTAAAATGAAATCTTGGAATTGCACTCTGTGTTGATGCGATGAAATCTGAAATGATGAGATGAAAAGAATAAAATTAACGGGTGCACATATACACTCATCTATATTATCCAATACAACAAGTAAATAACAATAAGTGAATTCTAAACTGATACGGTGTCCTGACCTCCCATTGATGCGTGATGCATTGATGCATGCCCTGATGGTTACCTTCCTCCATGAAAAAAAACAAAGCATTATTTGTCATTGTCCAAAACATCTACTTAGATGATAATTCTGACATCACCGCTTGCATGATGGAGCACGTATTCACTATTCTTTATCGTTCTCACTTGATACAACTCTCTTGGATTCACTCGTCTGATTCCAAATGGAGGAACACCGTCAACTTCACGCTCCAAAACAATAACAAAGATGCGTAGCGGCGTCCAAACGCAGCCGGCAACGACCGCCTGTCAGCTTCTTCCACACGGCCGGACTGATTTTCCAATGTCAATGCATACGTACCGCTGCATTACTGAAGATAAAACATTTAAAACAGAGTGGGTCGTCTGCTCCGGTCTCCTGTTAAACCTGGGAATCTGACACTTATCCTCCTTACTCATTTCAAACTAAGAATCTTTGTTTGTATGCACTGGAACACTCTATAATCAGCTCAAAGTCCTGGCGTGAGACTTGGTTTTTGCACGAGGAAAAGAAAAAAGAAACGCTCCCTGTGTGGTGACCCAAAATTATGTTATCTTATATATTATTAATACAGTCACAAAAACTTATAAACTGATAAATGAGATCCAATATATGTTATCTACGCTGGGGAGGGGGAATGTCTATTTGCCACCACAAAACTTCCACATGAGACAATTTGGTTCTCCTAGCTAGTCCTAGGGTTCAGGAGACAAGGAGACAACCTCATACATAACACGAGGAGACAACCTCACACATAAACCATTGAAGAACTTAAACATGCTTGAATCTAGAACTATCTAGGATCATTGGAAACGCTTGTAAAGTCGTCGTGAGAATTAAGGCCTTCCTAGTACACAAGTTATCTTAATTTACGCCTATGACCTCAATGACCTCAACAGTTATATTTTTCATGTGCAGGCTATACATGGTGGAATCTGCAAGGTTTTGACACTTGGAAACAGAGGACATGAAGCCACTCCAAGAAAACATGGAAAGTGACAAACGCTAGAAGAACACATTTACTTCACCTACTACAGGACGGCAACCCAACGTTAACGCCAGACTAATCTACCTAGCAGCTGAACTTGTTATCAAATAAACAACACTTTATGGACAGCAAGAGAGACAGTTCCTGTAACCAGATAGCTGTATATATACAAATGCGACAGACTTGAACTTTCGTTCATCTTATCGAGTATATAACTCACCTTGACATACACATCCATTATGGACATATCAATACTACAACTTTCAAGTTGTAGCTAGAATCTAAGCACGTTAAACTGCAAAAACATACCATCAAGCTAGAAACGGTCGAGATGGAGAACGGGCATGAGATAGCAGCATCAGATGGCGAGAAAGGTCCAGAGCAGCACGCCATTGATGTTGGCCATGTCGAGCATGCTGATGGCAAAGGCGAGGACATCGACAAGGAGAGAGTGGCTGTGGCTGAGGAGGTGCAGAAGAAGAGCAGGAGAGTGGCAGCTCTTGATGCCTTCAGAGGGCTAACCATTGTGGTACATACGCCCCTCGGTTCATATCTCCTATTTGGTTCATTAATCTGAAAAGTTTGATTTGTTTAGTCTCATCAGCATTTCTGATTGCCAAAGCTCCATTATGATCTGAAAAATGATTCAAGGAAGTTGCATCTATATTAAGAAACAAATAAGGATTAGGACTTAGGGATTAACTATACACGTTTGTGTTTTCTTTTTGTTGCTAGGATTAATTCAAATTTTGTTTTGTCAAGCGTAATAAGTGTTTCAGTGTCACATATAAATAGTTGAGTATCCTTGCTTGCAGCTCATGATACTGGTGGATGATGGCGGTGGAGCTTATGAGCGGATTGACCACTCACCGTGGAACGGGTGCACTCTGGCAGACTTTGTCATGCCGTTCTTCCTCTTCATAGTTGGTGTCGCAATCGCCTTCGCATTGAAGGTGAGTAAGCATGTACACACTAGAATTGAAAATTCAATAATACTCTGAATCTCTTGTTCTGTTGCAAGTGAACGTTTCGTGCTATCAGAGAGAACTGATCATCAGGTGAACATGATTGCAGAGAGTTCCGAATATCGGTGTCGCTGTGAAGAAGATTGCCCTCAGAACACTGAAAATGCTCTTCTGGGGTGTGCTTCTCCAAGGTAATTCTTTCATTACCATGATTCTGTTGCAGCTCTTACTCCAATTCATGTTTTGGTTGAAACATTTTTTTGTCACTGTCGGATTGGATGATATGTACAAAGGTGGGTATTCTCACGCTCCGGATGACCTTTCTTATGGAGTGGACATGAAGATGATAAGATGGTGTGGCATCCTACAGGTTTAGTTCATCTACCAATAAGAAAAAAAATTAACCCCTTATATATATATCTGGGCAATGACTTCTAGTTCTTTCCTTTGCTTGACACTGGCTCATCAGAGAATAGCTTTGGTGTACTTCGTTGTTGCTCTGATAGAGGCTTTCACCACAAAAGTAAGGCCTACCACGGTGCGGTCTGGTCCTTATGCCATTTTTGACGCGTATCGATGGCAATGGTACACAACCTTTTATTCTTTCTGATAGTTTGAGTAACGCTAAGACTGCACATATCTTTGCATTTTTTATTGATTCTGAAAATGATGAGCATCCCTGGCCCTTTCTGGAAACCAACAGGTTAGGTGGTTTTATCGCATTTGTCATATACATGGTTACAACATTCTCGCTGTATGTCCCGGATTGGAGCTTTGTTTACCACAATGATGGCGATGTCAATGACGGGAAGCAATTTACGGTATCTGCAACTTGCCCTAGGCATACCAAAATCACTGAAATTTGTCGTATTTGATACAGTACTTGCTTGTTCCTGCAGGTACAATGTGGTGTGAGAGCCAGCCTGGACCAAGCCTGCAATGCAGTTGGCTATGTTGATAGGCAGGTTTGGGGGATTAATCATCTCTATACTCAGCCAGTTTGGATCCGATCAAAGGTACTTGTCATTGGTAATATGTTTACCGCAATGCAATATATTATATTAGCTAAACATTGATCATTTTGTATGGCTAGAATTACAAAGTCTGTACTTAAAATTACCTTGATCAGGACTGCACATTCAGCTCACCGAACATGGGAACGTTGCGAGCTGATGCACCAGCGTGGTGCCTTGCGCCTTTCGAACCAGAAGGCTTGTTAAGGTGGAAATCTGACAACATTAACAGATGGAGCTGAATATTTTTAGCCAACAATTCAAGTATAATCTGGCAATCTTTTTCACTTTCAGCTCAATATCGTCAATACTATCAGGGACAATCGGGATACATTATGGCCATGTTCTAATCCATTTCAAGGTTATTGCCGAAAACTCTGCTCCCACCTGTATGTTTTTTTTTAAAGAAATGCAGTGTGCTCAAGAAAGCTTCTGATTTGCAGACTCACAAGGAGAGACTGAAGCACTGGCTTCTGATGGGCTTTTCACTCCTTGTGCTCGGCATTCTCCTACACTTCACGAAGGGTATTTATCCTGCATATTTACTGTCAGACATGGCTGCCATTTACAATCCCTGAACTCAGATTGTACATGTATTGCTCTGTTCTTGCAGCCATCCCAATCAACAAGCAGCTCTACAGCTTCAGTTATGTCTGCTTCACTGGCGGGGCGGCAGGAATCGTTCTCTCAGCTTTCTATATACTAGTATGGTTTATGTTTCATTTTCGACTAGAAACTTCTTCAAATTCATGCTAAAGAAACAAATAAATAAATATTATTGCATCCATTTTTTGACGGATAGATTGATGTCTGGGGCCTGAGGACTCCGTTCCTGTTCCTGGAGTGGATTGGCATGAACGCCATGCTTGTGTTTGTCCTGGGAGCACAGGGAATATTGGCCGCGTTTGTGAATGGATGGTACTACGAGTCACCAGATAAGTCTCTGGTAAGTAACTGACGGAGGTTAACTTTGGCGTAGAACATGGTTTGTCTCCGTTCTTGATCCAAATCGCTGTGAGTCAGCTAATGAACCTTTTGTTTTGTTTCTTCATTTGCATTTTTGCAGGTCCATTGGATCGTGAAGCATGTGTTTGTCAATGTCTGGCACTCACAGAGGCTGGGCACTCTACTCTATGTCATATTTTGTGAGATTGTGTTCTGGGGTGTTGCGGCAGGCGTCTTGCACAAATTGGGGATTTATTGGAAATTGTGATTCATTTTGATGACACATTTGTACAATGAAAAAGATCTATGAATATGTGTATCATTTTTACTGTCGTAAATCGGCTTGTTAATTTCAAAATGTAACATTATTTCGTATGATTGATGTGATAGCAATGCTCGTATTGATGTCGTGCGTTCTCAAGCTGGAGCATGCCATCATGTATATTTCATTATATAAAGTGCGCATCTGTAATAAACTAGTAGAAAGAAATCAGTTTTGTTCGAGGGAATTTGGGCTTGGATGTTGCTACTACTTTGCTAGAAACCACAGACACAGCCCTGAGCTCCTGGACCGGCCCTATTAAGATCTCGACCTTCATCGCCGACGGCCCACAAGGAGTCCATTCTTAGTAGTGGCCACGGCCTTTCCTGCGGCGCGGCGAGACGAGGACGATGAGACGACACACACAGCGACACGCCGGCACCTCCTCACCGTCCTCGGCTCCTCTGTGGTAGCCTGGTAGGTATGTTGCTGTTGCCGTCCCCACCAATTTCTGATTTCTTTTGAACTTCTTAATCCGTAGCCATGCCGCACATCCCATCGGACAGGCTTCGCGCCGCCCGCCACCCCCTCCTGATCCCTGCACCCGGTGTTGCCCACTTGCCTCGTTTGGTGAGTTGCTGGGGAAACCTGGCGGCTCCTCACCCCGGGCAGTCCGTGCACCAAGTGCAGCGGCATCCTGCCGCTTCCCCCGCTCTCAAGCCTCTCCCGTCCCTCCAGCTCCGCTCTACTGCCTCGCCTCGCCTACACCAAAAACCCCAGTTCTCCCACCTTCTTCCCCTCTTTCACCGTTGCTGCCGCGTCGCCCACCAAGCCACCAACACTGAAGCTGCAATCCCATCCACGCTCACCACTACCCTTCCACCATAACCGTTGCTTTTGCTACCTTGCACTCGATCATCGCCGGCCTTCATGTAGGGAGCCGATTCGTTGCCACCAGTGTTGGGTGTTTGGGCATACGGAGCGCCATTGCCATTCCCCACTGCACCCTCTTGTCATGCCCGGCCTCCCCTTCGACGGGGCGCTCCCGTCGCAGGACCCTCCATCCCCTGGCCTAGCTGTTCGCCGCTCTGCTGCTACTTCCTCCACCTCCGGCTCCGATGGCATGCCAGGCTCTCAACCGTTCTAGACAATCCTACCGGATCTAGACTTGGAGGAGGGGAGATCCCCCTGGCACCCCCTGCTGCGGCCTCCGATGGCAGCAGCGATTCGGGTGACTCCGATGATGACCTCACAGACACGGAGGACCTGGAGCCGCCTCAACGCCCCATCGACGTCTTCATGCCGCCCACTCGCATGGTGTGCTTCGCCCACCTTGCCTACGCCCTCATCGACCCTCCTCACCAGGCTCCCGAGGACCTCATCCACGACTCCCTCATCGCCCATGGAGGGAACCCGCGCATCACGCTTGTGCTTTCTTCCTATGGGGTGTTGCTTGTCATGTTCAGGTCGAATGCGGCACGCGAGCAGTCCATGGCTGCACAACCGTTCCTTGGACGTGAGCACCCTGTCTTGCTAGAGCAGCATGATGAGATGGCCAACCGCTTCCACTTCAACCATGGCATGCTCATCTCCCTTGCCGTCAAGGACTACCCCATGGAGCACTGGAACCGCAAGCAGATCGTCTACTCTGCCAGCCCCTACGCCAACCCACACCTTGTCGACCCAATCTGCTTGCGTGGCATCGACTTCTCTACTATCCTTCTCATGGTCAAGGTGGAAGGTGAAGTCGACATCCCGCTCAAGGAGTACTTCAAAAACCATTCCGGGTTTGGTGCCTTGCCTGTATCAACATCATTCATGTCATGGATCTGGAGGACTCGGATTCCGAATCCGATTCCTCCGGACCCACTTCACCTGGTTCGGGTCCTATTGTAGCTCATGGTCTGGCTCCTCCAGGAGCTGGCCATGCTCCCCCTGGCGATGGCAGCTCGGCTGTGGGCAGCTCAGGTCATGGATTTCCGCCTCCTATCAGCCTGCCTGGTCCGCCGCCGCCTGGCAGCCCCTCCGCCTTTGGCCTAGCACTGCTGCCAGGCCACGCCTTCCTCGAAGGGCCTACTCGGGCACGCTGAGGCGACAGACCCATGACCCTCCACGACCTCCTTCCTGTCCCGATGGGCAGGCACGCAGGCCTCCTCCAGTTCTCAGAGGTGCACGCCTGCCCGCTGCTCTCCAAGCCTTCCAACGTGGAGGTGTTTCTTCGCCGTGGCTCCTACTTCGACATCCACATCAGTGGTGATGATGGCTACCGCCAGTCCTACTGGGAACCTCTCCAGTTGTTCCACATTGATGTCCGCGGCGACTAGAGCATGCTCGTTGTCAATCACTGCTCCGCCTCTATTGGCTTCCTCAACCAGGTTTGCTTCGCTGGTCCCCGTCGCCGCACTACCTACTCGACGAACATCCTTTGCTCAGGTGCAGGGTCGTGGCCACCAGCCAACCTCTCCCTCCATGATGCTGTGGTGCTCTATGATGGGTTCTAGCCACTGCTAGTGCCACTGGCTGCGCACGTCGTCTTCGCGCTCATGCTAGCCACCGCTTTGGCTGAGCCGCCTGTTGCTACGTCGCCAACCCCTGTAGTTGTCGAGGCTCCTGTCGCGCTCCTGCCTAGGCCTGCAGTGGCACCAGGCACTCCTGCTCCTGCTAGCCCAGATGGGGTCGCGCTCCCTACATTGCGGAACCTTGGCTCCCTCGGCATCAGCGGTGATGATCTCGTCCGACCTCCCCCCCCCCGCAAATACTGGCCTCCTGACCACATCCAACATTGTCGTCGACTGCTCCCTGCCTCTGCCAGAACCCTGGTTCAGCAACTCGGCGACCTCCACCGAGTTGATGTCTCATGACACCCTGGTCCTCCCGGCGTCGCCACCGCACTCCAAGCTTTGGGGTGGCCCAACCATCGACATGCTCTCAGTGGCCTAGCTTCATCCACCTGTGCCTGTGGCCTCTACTACCTCTACGCTGGCAACGACGCTCTAGGCTTCCCCCTTGGCCGTGACTATGGCCGCTTCGCCCGTGCCGGCCGTGCCTTTGGACATCAACCTCACTTGACACAAGAACATCGTTCAAACTCTGAAGCCCCCTGGACGGCGCTGCAACAACCATCTCCATGCCAAGGAGAATGGGCCGTGTGAGACGGTGGCCGCCGCGGCTATCCGCATCAAGGAACGCAAGTACGACCCCGACGTTCCCGTGCATGACACCTCCAGCTCCACCTCCGAGGACTCCAATGCTTTTGGGAATGATGATGACTCTGCAACCATGGAGGTGCCCCCTGCTCCTGTGGCCGCTCCTGATGCTGGTGTAGACGCTACTACCCCAGCCTGGCGTGTTGAAGATCTCCAGCTCCTCGGGAGGGCCTACAGCGTCTCCGCCAACCGCCTCACCGCTATGGAGTGCCTGCCATCCGCGGTGATTGACAACCTTGACTGATGCATTGCTTCATCATCTACATGCTCCAAGGATGCTTTGCTGTTACTATTGCGCGGCTATGGCAATTTATGTAATTTGTGCGCCCCATGAACTCATCCTCACCCTTTGCCTGGTTGGCGTATACCTGCACCACTGTATGAACCTTCAAAGCTGGCGGTGCGCTGCACTGCTGCTCTTGTTGCTGGAGCATGTCTGGGTTTCCCCCATCGTGTTTTATTGTTCGCACTCGTCTCTTGCTCGTGTCCCTCGCGTCCTCCTTGTATTGGACAGGCCCTGGTTCTTCCATGGATAATCCTATGAGACCAGTCTCCATTCTTTCCTGGAATGTCCATGGGCTGGGTGACAAACAAGTGCAACAATGTCCGGCTCGCATTCCCCACCTCCACCCTATCTATTGCTTGCTTACAAGAAACCAAGCTCACACACATTGATCGCTTCAAAGCTTGCACCTTCCTCCCTTGCTGCCTCACCACCTCTTTCCACTTCCAAACTTCCATTAGCGCCTCTAGTGATGTGCTCACTGCCTGGGATCCATCCCTATTCTTGCTGGCCTCCTCCTCCCCCCCACGCTTCACTCTCACATATGTGTTTCATTGCACTTCCTCCTCCTTGTCCCTCATAGTAACCAACTACTATGGTCCTTGTGATCACACTAACAAACCTATTTTTCTTGATGAGGTTTTATAGATACAAGCTGGTATTACTAGCCATGGGCTCTGCTGGGCGATTTCAACATGACAAGATCACCAGATGAACACTCAAATGACAACTTTGATCACCAAGAAGCAGCCCTGTTCAACAACACCATCCATGCCATGGCGCTGTAGGAGACACACTTGCTCGATTGCCGTTTCACATGGTCTAATCACCAAGAGGCCCCCATCCTGGTTGAGCTGGACAGATTCCTCATCAACAATGACAAGAGCTCCTTCCTGCCCAACTCTACGGTAACATTTGCGTCTGTTTAAACTTCAGATCACTGCTTACTTGTGCTCAGTGCATCATCTTCAATTCCATGCTCAACCATTTTTTGCTTCAACAACCACTGGCTCCGAATCCAATCCTGCGGGCCGGTCCTCCACTCTGCCTGGCACAGTCTTGATCACTCACCACCTAGCTCGGTGCGGCTGGTGAAACGTCTCAAGCGTTGCAGGGCAGACCTCAAGAAGTGGTAGTGTTCCCTCACCTTGCTAGCGGATATACTGTGCAATTGCAACCTTGGCATTGCCATGATGGACCTCCTCGAGGAGCAGGGACCACTTTTTTATGCTGAATTCCTCTTGCGTTCACTGGTACGAGAGGCAGCCCAAGAGCAAGTTGCGCAGCTTGCCATCTACTGAAGGCAGCGTGGAAAAATTAGGACCTGCACATTGATGAAAACTCCAGGTTCTTTCACATGTCCACCACCATAAACTGGCGCCGGAGTCAGATTAAGGTGCTCCACCTGGATGATGGCACAGTGGTGCACTCACATGCTGCCAAAGCGACCCTCTTGCACTCCTATCACTGGTTACTTGGGCAGCCGGATCAGTGCACCCCACTGTTGGATCTATCAAGCCTCATGGCCTCTACTTCGCTAGTAGCAACGCAAGCTTCTTTGAGCTCACTACACTGTTCACCCACCAAGAGCTGTGCCACATCCTTCTCTCCATGCGTGCTGATAGTGCCCCTGGACCAAATGGCTTCACACCGCTCTTCTATCAGCGACACTAGGACACAATTGCCGATGATCTGCTTAGCTTGCTGCAAGACTTCCAGGGCGGTTCCATGGAGCTCCACATGTTGAACAAAGTTTACCTAGCGCTACTGCCTAAGAAAGAGGGTGATGTCAAGCCAATGGACTACCGCCCCATCTCCCTCCAAAACTGTGTCACCAAAATCTGCACCAAAGGAATGACTATGTGCCTGCAACCTTTTGTGCCTCTCCTGGTTCACTCCAACCAGACTGGGTTCCTCAAGGGTTGTTGCATTGCTGAGAATTTCCTGCATGCGGCTAAAATCATGCAGTGTAGTCACAAGAGTCCAGTGCAGTCATTCTCAAGCTTGACTTCAGGAAGGCCTTTGACTCGGTGGATTGGACTGCTATGGACTCCATCCTTCGTGCTAAAGGCTTCCCTGAAGCATGGTGCCTCCAGATCAAGTTTCTGAATGAGTCCAGCCAGATAGCAGTCGTGCTCAACGGTGTGCCTGGTAAATGGATCCAATGCCGCAAAGGTCTCTGGCAGGGTGATCCCCTCTCACCATACCTCTTCATCATCATCGCCGACCTTCTATAGCAAATGATTCTCTCTGCTTCCAACCAGGGATTTTTCAAGCATCCACTCGTTTCTGACCTCCCTTGCCTGGTGCTACAATACGTTGATGACACCTTGATCATTGTCAAAGCTATACCCACATAGTTGCAGCATCTTAAGAAGATCCTAGACAGCTTCTCCTCCATGACTGGGCTTCATATAAACTTTGACAAGAGTAATTTTGTCCCAATTGCTGTTCTAGTGATGGAAGCTCAGCTCATGGCAAATATCTTCGGCTACCCAGTGGCCTCCTTCCTACAGACATACTTGTGGCTGCCACTATCCAACAATAAAGTGTGTCTTTGTGATCTACAACCTCTGTGAAGTCCGTCTCTGCTTACATCCCTAGTTGGTGTGGTCCTCTACTGACTCCTAGTGGCCGGATAGTGTTGGTCAATGCTGTGCTGAGTGTGCGTGCAATCTATGCTATGGGTTCCATTCTCCTTCTCTAAGGCACCATCCAAGCAGTCAACTCTGTGCGGTATGCCTTTCTATGGACAAGTGACGATGCTTGCTATGGTGCTCAGTGCAAGGTGGCATGGGAGAATGTCTATTGGGACAAGCAGAACGGTGGCTTAGGCGTCAAGGACCTGGCTATCTAGAACCAAGGCTTGCTGTCCAAGTTTCTCAGCAAACTCCATCAGGCGCTGACGACCAACTGGCAGAAGTGGTTCCACTAGTTCTACGACCAGGGTGCTGGCCATGATCTTGGAGAACCTCACCACCTTGACACCCCGGTTTGGTCTTCACTCTTGCAGCTCCTTCCGTAGTTCAGGCAGTGCACCAGAGTTCACCTTGGAAATGGCTCCTCCATCAACTTCTGGTATGACCATTGGATTGGACCTCAACCCCTGGCTGATACCATCTCCGCTCTCTTCTCCCATGCCAATCGACAACATATCTCTGTTAACCATGCCTAGAATGGTGGCAGTTGGAACCTACGCTTTGCCAACCGGCTGTCCTCGGCAACCATCTAAGTGCTTGTTGAAACGAACCCGAATTCCCATTTCTGAGAATTCAAGCCTACGCACCTCGGTGATAGTCCCAGGAAGGCTATCATGTGCGAATCCCTGTCTCAGATAGTACAAATCCATACCAATATAGAAACAGAGTACAAATATCATAGATAACATGAGTATGAATACATCTCAGCAGCACATGCTGATACAAGTCCATCAGGATTGAATCAAGAAAGATAAAACATCTACGTAGTGAAAACGTAAGCTATGGCGAACTCCATCTTCACAGGCGACTCGAGCGAAGAACGATCCCTAGTCCTCCCATCCGTTGTTGTCAAAGTCGTAGTCGGGCTCCAACCCTGAAAAGCCACCATCTACCTGAGAAGCAGGTAGGCCATGTGAACTCCCCAAAGTAGCAAAGCCAAGAAAATGGGGGAATTATACTATATGCATGGGTAAAACCTATATATGGTTGTAGGGGTTTATGTAGCAGCAGCAGCAATCAAGGAAGCAGCAATGCAACATCATCTCCGATCTCAACACCTCAAACAAGGAAGTCGGCACAAATCACTAGATCCTTCACCCAAGGGTCCACCACCCAAACACAGTAGGAGATGTGAGAGCTTCCTCCCCTCACATCTCAACGGCAAACGCCAGCCTGTCTCAAAAGGGGGAAGGTAGGAGCACAAGAAAAGTCTAGTCATAACTAGCGGTAGTCAACAACATTATCCGTAACTAGTGGACACAGACTATAGCAATAGCTTTATACACTCTGTAGAGGTTGTACACCTATACCCGCATGGATGGAGCCTGAACGGGGATTAGCCGTCCAAACCCCACATAACAGTCGAAGCCCTATAGTAGGTGGATAGCTCTCTCCTGCCTCCTCGAGTCTAGAACCATCCTCGACTACAGGGCATGCCATCACCAGTGAGGACCTCGAAGCTGAGAAACCTACCCACATCGGGGTGCAGTCCGGTCAGAGCAGGACAACGTCTCAAACTCCTTACACGATCCTCCAATCCGCCTATAGGCTAAGCACTATCCACCACTAGTCTCGGACCGAACCCCGCCCATAACATAAGCGAGCGGTATGTATAAAAGTAGATGCTGTGACTGGTGGTAAACTGACTCGGTCCTTAAGTGGCCGAGAGTGAGTATTCTACTCCACAAGTATGTGCCGAAGCACCTGCAACGTACAAGTACGCCACCTGCTCCTCAGTAATAAACAAGGTACCCGCCACAGATATAGGGTACAGAGAGAGTCCAGAATGCTCACTTTTGGCAAGGCACTCCTTAGTACCAACCACGGCTCGCTCCCACCAAAACACGTCAAGAAATCACACTCACCCCAAACACACGCGAGAGTGTTCAAGGAATCCCATCACCAAAATCATAGTATATGTCCATTCATAACTCAAAAGTGTGTATATGAATATAAGTGGGGTGGACTAGCTAGGGGTCTGTAGCTAGTCCAAAAATAGGTACAAGAAAAATAGGATAAACAATTATCAAGGCATGGCTAAAAACATTGGCTATGCAATCCATCAACATCAAGCATCATAGATAAAGTACTAGCAACTAAGCATGCATAGGATCTATATAATTGGGAGTGACATGACACCTTCTTCGTAGTCGATTGGGTCCTCCTCGGCGTAGTCGGGGTCTTGAAGGTCTTCCTAGTCATAGCTCGAGTCTGAACAGAACGAGATACGATGAAGCGTAAATTAAACGACATCACATCTAGGCAAAAACTTCAAGAAAGCTAATTTTAAAAGATCCAAAGAACACCAATTTTGCTACAAACAGCACGGGCTCAATTTTACGAATTTAATGCAACTAGTTTCATATTTTTCGGAGTTAAAATGAATTAGTTATGAATTTTTAAAGATTAAAGGATTTATTTAACTATTTAAATAATTTCAAAAAATATTTATTAAAAAGGGTGACACGTGTCAACGCCTGATTGTCCATGTGACAGCCTGAGGGGGTGCCACGTGTCTGCTGACATCAGTGTTGACCTGGTCAACGGTCAGAGGTGGGTCCTACCAGGTCAGTGGGCCCCACAGGTGGGCCTGGCTTGTTAGTGGGCCCCACTGGTGGGCCTAGCTGGCCATGTCAGCCCCACGTGGCACCTACGTGGGCTGCGGCGGCGTGACACAGCGCGGCACGGCCAGAGCGTGGTGGTAGCGTGTGTAGGCGCGAGGTGGCGTGCGGGCGGGCGCGGGCGCTCGGACACAGCACGGCATGTGGCATGGCAGCGCCTGGCACAGGTGCGACATGGAAGCGCACGTGCGCATGCACTCAGCAGCCAGCTGCCGCTCGGCCGTGGCCTTGCGCCACATAGCGCACGGTGCGGTGCGCGAAGCGCGTGCACACGGGCACGGGGCAGACCCCGGCCGCGGCATGGCCGCGGCGGCGGGGCTTTGGTGTCCCGAGCCTGCAGCAACCGGCGGCGAGGCGACGCTACTACGACTCGGCTCCTAGCTCAAAAGCAAGAGGCAAGGGGGAAGAAGAGAGAGGCGAGGCTCACGGAGGCTAGGGCGAAGAAGAACGGCGTTGGCGGCGGCGCTCGGGTGACGTCGGTGGCAGCTTCTCCCTCGGCGGCTCCGGCTCCTCCCACTGGCAGCCTTCTTTCCTTCCCCTTCCTCTTCTACTTCCTTTCCCCCTTCTTCACCTCCTTCTCCTCCTTTCTGTCTTCTTCCTTCTGTCCTCTTGGGTGGACGGCGGTGGACGGGCGGAGCCCGGGTGGATGGCTTGGAGAGCCCCCAGGTGCCCTATATAGTGGCGAGGCTAGGGTTAGGGCGCGCTAAGGATTTGGGGCGCGGCGCCGGCAATGTGGATGGCTAGGATGCGGCGGTGGCTTGGTGCGGGCGGCGTGGCGCCCATCGAGGGCCACTAGCGTGAAAGCGGGGGCGCGGAGCAGGTCACGAGCGCGTGCAAGGGAGCGGTAGTGCGCTCCAGCTAATGAGGTGAGGCGTGCAGGCGCGGGCACAGCATGGACGCGCGGTGCGCGTGAGGAGGGAGTACGGCCGGAGGTGGAAGATGTACATGAGAAGGGAAAGGCAAGGCTGACAAGTGGGCCAAGGTGGCAGCGAGAGAAAGAGAGGAAAGGTGGGCACGGCAGGCGAGCAGCTGGGCCGGGGCGAGGGAAGGCGAAGTGGACCAGCTGGGCTGGTCGTTGGCTGCGTGGCGGCAGCGGTGTAGCACGCACGGGTCAGGCCTGTTGGCTGGCCGGACTAAAAGTGGGGGAGGTTAGGCGCGAGCGGGCCAGGCTAAAGGAGTTAGCAGGCCGGCGAGTTAGGTAGGTGGCCGGGCCTCAAAGTCGGGTTGAGGCTGTTGGTTTGGGCTCCTGTGAGAGGAAAAGGCAAAGGAGTTTTTTTTGGGTCGGTTAGCTCGTGGTTTAGGGTCCAAGCTAGAGGTTAGCTAAAAGAAGATTAGTTAATTAGTTTGTATTTTGAATTAGATTCAAAATACAAACTCACACATGAGATCCAACTAAAATCAAATGAAAATCCAAATCACTCGTGCAAGCATGTTTTAAATTTGAATGCACAATTTTAGTTACTAGCTTTTGAATTTAGGGGAAAGAAGTGATGGTTGATCTTAAGTTTGACCATGTAATTAAATGATCCACACATTCAAACAAAAAGTTTTAAATTTTTGTAAAAACTGGCACAATTAAAATCACTCAATTTTGAGGGATATTACACTTGTCATCATCAACCAAGCACTACATCAGGTTCACCCAAACCCCCTACTCCAGGATCAACAGAGAATGGGCGCTGCCATGGAACCGTTCTCCTCCTCGGCGTTCTACACCTGGAGCATGGCGCCCATGCGAGTGGACGTGTTCGCCCACCATATCTGGGCTAACGCGGCCACACCACGCTGCAAGTACTTCCTCTGGTTAGTGCATCGTCATTGCCTCCCGTCTGCCGCGCTCCTCCACCACTAGAACATCATCGACTCTCCTGCCTGTGCCTTTTGCGGCGCACATGAAGACCAAGATCACCTACTCCTCAGGTGTCCTCGCGCCAGACGTGTCTGGTGCCTCCTAGGCTGGGACACGGCGCCACACCTTAGTTCCTTTAGGGAGCTCTGGGACTACCGGGAGCTACCTGACAGCACTGAGCCCCCTGCTCGCTCGGCTGTCATCACTGCCGTCCTCTGGAATCTGTGGAAGGGCCGGAATGCTTTGGTCTTCAACAGCGTGCATGTTCCACCGCACCACACCGTCCTTGTCACTGCCTCTGACCTTGATCTTTGGAAGCACCGACTCAAGCATCCTTCTGCCAAGGCCTCTTTAATGTTGTGGAGCTTGTCTTTTAGAAACAATGTAAATTAAGATAGCTTCCCTTTACTCTCCCTTCACAAAACATGTATGTAACAGCCTCACATATCAATATATTCATTCAGGTCGGCTTCTTGCCTGCCGTAGTCCCCCTAAAAAAAATTGTAAGTTTTGGTTTTGTGAAATCATTGTAGGGTTAGTTTTCCAATATTGACTTATGGAATACCCTATTGGCTAATCGGATACGTTATTCGAAGTGCCCTACAATTGATGGGATCATATGCTCACCTCATCTGCAATCCTATGAAGCTTTGTAGTACAGGTTTCTTCTTTTCGAGGTCTTGTATTCATACAAGTGGCAGCTCTTTCTACTGGTTGATTCAGAAATCAGAATTATTGAATTAGGCATGCGGCGATGGAAGTACATTAGATCAATTTTTCTACTGGATCCTACTAACCATGGCGAGACTTTGGGTGGAAAGGGAAATGCCAAAAAAGGTGGGGTACCACAAAGAAAAAGACTTTCATCAGAAAATAGCATTTCATTATCTAAAAAGTCATAATGTAAGAGTTAAATCCCGAGCCTGAAGAACATGGGCAGCGTGAGACTATGCCCAGGGATCTTGGAACACGCCAGCCTATCCTACCACCTTCTCTATGCTTGATGAGTCATCTTCTTCTTCCAAGCAACCACAAATGACAAGTCCTTTGAAGACAGTGATGCCAAGTTGGCAACAGAGCCAATGAAATCCTTCCTGCACAATGTATGTATCTTGCTCGCTCTTATCTGAAGCACTTCATATCATTGGACATCCATCACTTCATCGGCCATGTGCGGTGTGTCATGCCATTACAACAGCTATGCTGCATTGGAAACTCATTCCTGCTTGAACCCGCATTGAAATTGATAAACTGAAAAGACGGCATCCTGGTCACCGTGTGTCTGTGGTACTCTGCTCCCCAGATCAGAAAACTGGGCTCGCCCCCGCGTTGCCCTAGGGTGACTCTGGTGGCGCCACCACTGCACCTCTAGCGCCGCTCCCCCCTCTCCCTCCGACTCGCCGAAGCTGGAGCCCGCCGACGGAAGTCCGCTCGGTCGTGATGAGGGTGGCGGCGGGCACATCAACTCCCCCACGAAAGACCTTCTCCCCCCTCCACAACCTCTCCCCCACCCTCTTCTTTCCTGCTGCGGTGATGGTGGTTGACGGCGGCAACCGCACCCTTGGGCTGGTGATGCCTAGATCCGGCACCGGCAGGCCCGGATCTGGCATCGCCCAGGCTGTTTAGGGCCTCCCCTAGTGGATCCATGGGGGCCGCTAGTGGAGGACGGATGTCAGATCTGCGACGGCGCGGCCCACGGTGGTGAGGGTGACGGCAGCAACGCCCTATGACTACGGCGGCCTGCGTCGATGTCAGCCCGAGGCAGCGGCCCGCTGCAGGGCGGCGGCACACAGAAAGCCTACCTCTCCTGGGCTAAGCTCGGGGGGAGGGTGTCTTAGCCTCCAGTGACCGCCACTGTGGGGAGCTCGCGGTGGATCCACCCATACATGGCTCATGGCGGCGGCACGGCCCGCGGTGGTGAGGTCGACGGTGGCGACAGCCCATGATGGCGGCAGCCCACGTCGGCGATAGCCCGAGGCGGTGGCCCGATGCGGGGCAGCGGCACACATGGAGCCTACCTCTCCTGGGCTAAGCTCGGGGGGAGGGCTCACGGTGGATCCGCCCATACATGGCTCGTGGCGGTTACAGGTGAGCGTGGCTTGGCTCTATGGCGGCGGCGGCGGACGGAGGACGGCGGATGGAGGGTTGCGACGGCGGGCGGTCCAGCTTTGGCAGCAGCCAACAAAGTTTGGTGGTTGTCAGGGTGTTGAGGTCCTCAGGCAAAAGCCTGACCGGCGCCGGTGACGACGGTGCCATGATGCATCGTGCTCCTTCTTGAAGGTGTTGTGGTGAGGAACTTGACCCTAGGGACTTTTTCCAGGTGAAAACCGAAGAACCAAAGCAGGTTCGGGTGGCAACAGCGTCTTGGTGTCGCTATCCTCTTGAGGTGCTGTTTAGGAGTCCTTGGGATGGCGTTACCCGTTCAGCTTGGAGGGATGGTGGTTTCAGTATACTACTACTACCAGTGTGCATGGTAGAGATTGACTAAGTGCAGTTTCTACGTGATAAGAAAACAACAAGAAACAGTTAGTTGTCGAGCAGGATCATCCTAACTTCTAAAGTTTCTAAGAAAATGACAGATGGGAGGGATTAGTTGCTGCACAAGGCCCATTGCTTAGTCTTTTTAGCGTTCTTTCTTAGTGGCTTGCTTTCTTTTTCTTTTTGACCCTCGTGTTGAGAAGTGGAGTCTAAGTACTCATATAGCTTGGGACTAGGTGGCAGGATTTGTTTGTGGTCGTAGACATTAGAATTAAAAAACTCTGCTCCCCATCCGTTCTCAACCTGCCAACCATGCCCGTTTTGTCTGTGTGCAGTTATTTTCAATGCGGCGTGATCTGTTGTTTTGTTCTTTTGCAATAACAAGAAGGGCTCATCTATCATTCAAGTGTGCGGATGTAAATAAATCTCAAACTGCTTCTAAAAAACTCTGCACTGTGTCTGTTGTCTAGAATCCAAGGCATCTGGTGTCTAGTATCCAAGGCATGCACTAGATGCTGAGCAACAATTTAATATAACACGGATTTGGGTCTACTAAACCTTCAGTTTTGCAATATCTGTCCATAATGACCATTCTCATATACAAATAAGACACCGATAAAAAAATACTAACATTGGATTGTCTGCAACCTGTAGTTTTGCATTCTAATCAGATAAGTGTGAAATACTGCAAAGACAAATATATTGCAACGAGGAGTATTTCTACATGAGTGCAGAAAATCTATAGATTTAGTGCTACTGAAGTGCATGCCTTTGTTTCAAAAAAAAAAACTGCATGCCTGAACTTTTCTCCCTTAAATTCCCTTTTTTCTCCCTTTCAAAATTATAGGTTGCAGTGCTACTGGAACGCAGTGAGTAACAAGCGACGACAGCGTGGACTGCAACTGTCCTCGTGGACTGCTAACCGTTTATTGTCATATCATTGATTAGGTGAGCCCTGCTGGGAGCCTGTCGAGAGGCCTTGCCATGCTACCAGCTAACATTAGTGTCAGAGCTACCAATCCATACATCATGCATGCATGTTTCCTCTGATCTGTCACTGTCAGGCGCCATTTGCACACAAGATATAATATATACTTTCTCTCAGAAGTTAATGTATACCGTGAGATCTGCAGGTTCATAATCATTGAGCAGTCAGTTAGCATAATGCATGCATATCGTTGCAGGGAAGATAAACTGTCTGGTCAATGTTCTTCTTCGAGGGAACAAGCAGTGAGCAAACCAAAAGAACGGCCAGTTACATCCATGAACCAAATGGACTGAAGGAAATAAAATCTTATCAGCTTCTGCAGCTTCAGTCAACCAAGCAGTATAGTTACCTTATCCCTGTATCTCTGTATTATTCTGTTGGCAATAGGAACAGATGCATGCATGGTAGTTACCTAATAAAAATAATTCACACTTAAGTAAATCTACTGTCGACCTAATTTCCTCAGCTTTGTGGTGCATCCTGTTCTGTCTAGGAATATAGAAAATCAGAGTTAAGATGGCACTGATTGCTACTATTTTAGTGATGAGATACAGTTGGGCGGCCTATGATGACCCTGCTTCTGCATGTATATTCAATCTTGGTCATCAGCTGCTGGTCAACCAAAAGATAGAGCATCCACATGGAGAAGATGAACACCAGCTATGAGTTATGCATCCACCCTCAAAGGTCAACCTCTGGCTACCAGCAGAATGAAGTGGCTGTAACAGCTAGAGCTTGCCACCAAGAACTTCGTTGAGTCAACACGTCAAAAGATGGTAACGGAGCTGGATTTCCATTACGTGTTCAGTGGGTTATTATGTTTTCTTTTTTTTAGTACACACAATTTGTGGATGCATGGTGCGATCTAGGAATATCCATGCATACACGCAATGCCTCAGTGGCTGACCAGCTAGCAAAAGCCAAGCTTACACGCATCCAAAACCATTACATGTCAGTGCTAGAAAAAGAACCAGTATCAGATGCTTTAGTTACCAGTTTGCCACTATATGTGGTGAGGACACACTTTCATACATGTGATTTTCCTTTTAAGACAGTTCCTGATATTACACTGAGAACAAAGTTGTTGCATAATTTAATTGCATATTTATCCCTGAGTTTTGTCATTGGCTTCTAATTTGAAGAAGCTTTGAATGGTACATTACATAATCTCCATGTGTCTTTGTCGGTTACATACTTCCATTTGACAAAGAGATCTTGATCCATCAAGGGATGGAGGGGAATCAAATGTGAAATGGGATCCTTAGTGAATGGAATGATCACCCATGTTTACAATAAAATTGGAGAGAAAATGCAACCAAGATCATTGATGACTTCAATCCGGATCTGTTGAAAAGTGAAGTGGAGATGATACATAATGTCATCAGGTTAGAAAGAGAGTCTCTGATGTCATGGTGAACATAGATAGTTCACTAGGGTTTCACCTAATGAGGTTGAAGGCCCAAAATGGTTGGTAGAGTACTAGAGTTTAGGAGGCACTATTATGTATGATCAAAGTCTTTGGTAATTAAAAAAAATCAAAGAAACGTGTTCGGTTAAGTTTAGGCCTTGAAGGACTTGAATAATACTGCACGTTGGCATCTTCCTCAGCATTCAACTCAGACAACCCAAGTCTAAGGGAACAGATTCAGAGTAACTCCGAGCAGAGTCACCCTCTGACCTACCAGCTGGGTACCAAAGACAGCAATCAACAAAGGCTTCAATTTCTGCTACGGTCACTTGAAAAAACAGCTGCAAGACTTTCAGCGTTTTCCCCAACTACAGCTTCGTGCTACTGCGCTGTTTTGAGTGTACTGACCTCGTAGTTCAACTAAGACTATGTGCTACTGTTGCCTGTTAGTCATAGATATGCAATTGGCTATCACATAGTCTCAGTGGCCTTTAGACCACTAGAATGATGCCGTTTAAGTCGGTCTAACTAATGTGTCCGTGGTAAGGAACAAGTTCAAACTTTTTTGTACGCATTTTGACATTTTGCAGTTTATAATGTTTTACCTGTCTTATTTGATCAATCTAATTGTGACAATATCTATGTTTCCGCGCCAAGGTAAATTTAGCCCTGATCAAATCTGGGTGTATATTTTTTTATTTGGTTGTGACAATATTTATGTATCTTTTTGACCGAATCAAATCTGGGTGTATATTTTTTTATCAAACATTATCTTGATCCTTATTTTCTAGTTAAAATGAAAAACACTAACAGTAAAAGCTTATCCAATCTCACCCTTCTTAAAAGGCTAGTAGAAAACATCATTTAGAACTTTCGGCCAAAGCATCTCACTTTCACCTTTCCCCTGCAAACTAAAGCACACAAATTGCATGCATGTGGTTGTGGTGCCTGCCTACTACTACCTGCTAATTAAGTACCTTGAACAATACGATGGTCTCTTCATCGAAAAGGTAATGATGGTCCTGTTCCTTCTGACGTGGCATGATTACTCCTCTTGGATCCTCGTTGGCACACATGTATGTGCAATGAGAAGCCATTATGCCCTAGAACCCGCAGGAGGAAGGACAAGTGCCCCAAAAGCCATTATTTAACCCCTTCCTTTTCGTCACTTTTTTGTATATAATATCTCATCAAATATGGTTCGGTCACCTAATGAAAGCTCAAATCTTTCCGTTGCAGAGTAGGCTTGCCAAGAGCATGCCAACATGCCATGTGCTGAAACCTTCCCTCTGCTTCATCCCTTTATGGTCACCAAAGGAAAAGAATCCATTTTCTTTGGCATTCCCACTATGGTTACAGCACTCAACCACTGAAAACTTACACGATTAACTTCTGTACAAAAAGGTTGCTTAAACACTGCATATGGACTAGTGTATTTTTGTTACAGCACTCAACCAACTGAAACCTACAAACAACCTAGGTGCTTAAAAACTTCATTTTGGGGGGCTAGAGAAATTTTATCATTGCACAATCAACAAGAATTCTTCAAGCAAGCACACTACAAAATCTCATTTCGACTCTTTTCCCCTCATTTTTCTTCCTCGTTTCACTTATATTCATCATAAAATAAAATAAGCAATACCTCCGATTCGTTAAGGACCGTTGCGACAAACCCTCCATAGAATACACACGACAAAACAAAAACACAACCCATATAGCTCCATCCTCCATGTGATTCTTCGACAAAAAAATTGGTCACCATGGCAGTACCCTCCCATTCTCCTCCCTCCCCAACCGTTTACCCGCAATGGCGACGTGTGCACGAGGCCGGCCGGGCTCTGCCGCGCTTCACTCCACCACCGCCCCTGCCTCTCACCGCTGCCACTCTCCATGTGCCCCAATCACTGCATCTGGCTCCACCCCCATTCCATCCCCTACCTCTCCCTGCAGCTCGATCTCCTCTTAAAACCCACCTCTCAAGTCTCCCGTTCCTTCCTATAAAGGCTCGCACCTGCAGCTCCGGCCAACGCAAACCTTTCACCCATAAAGCTCCTCCATTTCTTTCCCCAAATCTCATATCAGTATCTCACTGGAAAACTAGTTTCTGAGTCGATGTGTTCCATATTCCCGTCGCATTCGGTCGTCGGCATATCGGCGTCGCAAGCGCAGGAAGAAGGCGGTGGCTTTCGGAGCCCAGAGAGCAGAGCCAGCATGAGCAGCAGCGGCTCCCTGACCTCCCCTTCAGCACCTGTCTGCTCAAGATCATGGTAACTACTGCAATCTTGTTTTTTCTAATCACCCTACATGTATAGGTCTATTTGGCTTTATCATTGCCTATAAACATAGTATAAAGTAGGAGTATGATCAATCACTTAGCTAGGTGCCTACCTAGGGAGAAAGAAATCATTAGATAATTACTTGAGCTGCTGCTGATGTTTACATATATGCAACGGATTTTAAGGTCTATAAGCGAGGACTCGCTGCGGCGGTACGTGAGCTACGCCAGCGAGAGCTGCATCCAGGAGCTGCTGGCGGCGTCGGACTCCGGGCGGGGCGCCGCCGGCGACGGCGACGACGGGTGGAAGGTGCTGGTGTACCAGAACGGCGTGGAGATATCGAAGCGGCGGGCGGGGCCGGCACACGTGTTCCGGAGCCGGTGGCTGCTGCAGGACGTCTCGCCGGAGCAGTTCATGGCCGCCGCCAACGCCGTCGACGCCGCAAAGGTACCGTTCTTGGTCCACGATGCGTCGTTTATTTTGTTATACTGGTTATTAAATAAAGTCTTTGATTTGAGAATCATCGCTAATGGAAGAATCCAAGGCGAAGTAGCAAATTTGTTACCAAGTTTTTTTCTTCTCTCTTGGAAACCAAACCACAAGTAGGAGCATCTTTAACTTTGGGTCAAATGCATGGTTAAAGAGAGGGGTAAAGATAAAAAAGTTTTCGCCTGTCGCAAACAGCTGGCGTAATCAAATCCCTTAACAAAAAGCGACCTGCTATGTTTAAGTTTTATCGAGTACTAGCCACTTTATTTATATATGGATGTGATTTGGCTATAATCAAAACCGCCTTTCGCTAATGGCAATGCAAGGACTACTTGTTTAAATCTGATTGGAGTATAAGTGCATTGCCACGATCCTGTTAAATAGGTTGACTTCTTGGACGCACGGCAAAAATGAAAAAAAAATACACAAGACCTTTGGTGGTAAAAGCTGGCGGTGACGGTGAATGGAAATCTGGCCGTAGATGGCGGTAAGTACACGGCCCGTGACTCGCGAGAGCAAATTAAAACACACCGTGCTCAAGCCATGCTGCGACCTAGCCCCGTGATTCTTTTCCTTAAAGCCTTCTCCGTAGCGAAGAGCTATAGACTAGCACCGTGTCCATGACGGCATATGTACCTTGGACCCCGAGTTACTGCGTGTCCATGCACTCACCGTGCAACGGTGCTCTATATTCACCGTCCATAAGCTGCAAGAGAGAAGTCTCGTGACAGTGAAAAGCTAATGATTAGACAGATTTTTTTTTTCTTCGATGAAATTAATGAAGCCTGGAGAGCCACGGTGGCAACCGTTGTGGACACGAAAACATATAGGCCTACTACAACTGTTTTGCCATAAAAACGTCTTCTGTCAGTTGTCAGCACAAACAAATATCAACGAACCAAAGTTGTCGGTCACCATGCTGGGCGCATTAATAAGTTGCATATGGCCTGTTGGGCATCAGGCACCTGTCCCTCGGAGTGCTAACAACTCTGGTGACCTCTCGGAGCTACTACCTCATGCGCCTAAAAGATAATGTCAAAGATAATGTAAGAGACCCATCCTTCAACAATTAGAGTCAGCGCCATGCGATTTAGGAATGATGTATGATCTGCGAGACGCCCGTCGTCTTTTTTTTGCCACATCGGCAGAATAGTCTTACGTGGACGCAATTTAAGGAAGAAAGAGAGGAACGTCGTCGCCTCGTTCGTCGACGGCTGCAGCTCGTGCTCCGAAGCGGAGTCATCCCCGCCGCGCGCGTTGTGCTAGCGCTGCTCGATCCCGTGCGGGCGAGTAACGGCGACGGCAGCAAATCACTCCCCTGCGCCGCCCGTCCGCCGGTCACCCAGTGGTAATGCTCGCCAGCCGCCAGGTCGTGCCGTCCGCTCGCCGGCTGCGGCATCCATGCCAGAGATACGTAGCCGGGATGAGATACTCCATCTTGGATCTCTTGATTTGAGCAAAAAGTATTCTATCAAATGAATGGATTTGGTAGAGGGGGTGAACAACAATCAATTTTGATGGCCTAGTTACGGAAAGAACATGGCTGATGGATTATTGGTTAGTAGCTTTTTGTCTCAGGCAAGAGAAAGGGGAACGAGAGGTAGAAGATAAGGCGAATTTTGCAATATGGACCTTCATAGAGATAAAAATCATCGAGACACTCTTTTGGCATGCACAAGAGGACGTGAAATAAAATTAAAAAGTTACGTTCATCTTTCTACTTAATTGGATTGTATTCTCTTAAACGATATGCAACGTTCGTACTTAAACAAGCAGCAAATTGGTATATAAAGATCAACGTTATACTTGATCATCATAGTTTATGTATTCATAAATGAATTAAAGACATGCAAACAGCTCAACAAATAGGCCACTATATGACTTGTCTGTTTTACCATCTACATCAGCTATCTAAACTGTTGTACGTGCTCTGAGATTATCTCTTGAACGAGAAATCGATAGCTCTTTTCTCTCTCTTTCATATGAGTAAAAATCTTATGTGTCGCTCTTTTCTCTCTCTTTCATATGAGTAAAAATCTTATGTGTCGCTCTTTTCTCTCTCTTTCATATGAGTAAAAATCTTATGTGTCGCACCTATGAGTTAGCTAAATTGGCACCGGTGGAAGGAGGCTTAAAAGAAAGGTCAAAGAAAATATGGCCAACCAGCAGTTCTTCTTCTCTACAGTCTACACACATGGAGGAGTGAGTTTGGCATTGGCTAGTGTCCACATCAGAAAGCCGGCAGCGTGCGCGTGGATTAATTATGGGAAGGTAGATGCATGGTTAGGAGGATTAGCAGGAGATGCGTGCATGTGGCCGCACGTTGAGCCACATGCGCATGCGTTGCGTTGCGTTGCACCCGCGCGCTCCCCCAAACCTAACGCAATTAAACACCGAGTTCGGTTCATCTTGTTGATGGCAGAAGATCGCCTCGTCATAGCTTACAGGTTTCACCGTTTTTTAGGTTCATGTTTGGTTACTGGTTATAATTGTGGTTGCCAGTCTGTCACGTAGCCACCACATGGAAAAATGAGTGTGCAGACTGCAGCCACGTAGCCACCACGCCAGGCTGGGATGGTCCCGATCTGGCACTTGAACCGCTTGCCACTTTGGCCACTTTGGGGCGGGTAACTAATCCATGGTCTGTTGTATTATTATTAGATCCTCTCCTCGCGGCTACTCTCTCCGTTACAAATTGTAGATCGTTTTGAACTTAAAACGACATACAATTTGAAATAGAGGAAGTAGGTATAATAATTAGCTACTCCATCCGTTCCAAATTATAGGTCGTTTTAATTTTTCTAGATTTATAGATATTATTATACATCTAGACATATGATATATTTAAGTGCATAGCAAAATCTATGAATTAAAAAAACTAAAATGACTTATAATTTGGAATTTGGAATGGAGGGAGTACCTAGGTTATCAAACTTGCAATAGCTGGTGGTGGTCGTTGAATTCTAAACTTTAGCGAAGGTCGTCGTCTAAGCTGCTACATTTAGCATTTTCTTCTTAGAATAGCAGTGAGAACTTGTTATATTTCAGTTATGTTCACGGAAATGGAGTCAAGCCTCGGCTTTTCTTTTTGCGAAAAAAAAGAGATTAGGAACATTAGACTGTAATTGGGCCAGTATGGGCCAAACTAGACTCTTGAGCTCAGCCCAATATGGTCCTTGATATATTTCCTTGATCAAACTTGGTTATGTGAAAATCGCACGAGTTTTGGAACTCCACAGAAATTTTATAGAAAAAAAACAGCTTGAATTACATATGTTGCGTTTTTTCTTGGATTAATAAACAAAGATAGTAAGTTAGTAACATCAACGCGTTTTGATTTTTTTTTTTTTGCCAAATGCAGCAGTGGGAGTCGGACCAGCTGGTTGAGGCTTCGTACATCAGGGAGCTGGGCGAGGACCTCAGCATCATCCACCTCAAGTTCGGCGACGCCTCCTCCACGCGGCGGCCCGCGCGGCGCCGGGACCTCGTCGTCTACGAGCGCCGGCAGGCCATGGACGACGGCACGCTGGTCGTCGCCGTGGCGTCGCTGCCCAAGGAGATCGCCGCGGGCCTGCTGCCCCCGGCGAAGGGCGGCGGCAGCAACCCCGTCGGCCGGGGCCTGCTGCTGCAGTCCGGGTGGGTCGTCGAGAAGCTCGACGACGGCGACGGCGGCGCCTCGTGCGTTGTGACGTACGTGGTGCAGCTGGACCCGGCGGCCGGGTGGCTGCCGCGGTGCCTCGTCAGCCGGCTCAACAGCAAGCTGGTCATGATCATCGCCAAGCTCCGGAGGATCGCGCAGGCCACCGTGCCGGCCGCCGCCGGCGGCGGCGGCGGCGGTGAGATGTGACGTCGCCGGAGTAAATATTATGGTTTTGGTAGTAGGAACGCCGAGTGCATGTCGAGTGATGCCGATCGAGCTTCAATATAGTGCTATCATATATGTTATGTGAGTGAGAATGTAATGTGTGTTTGTGTTTATGTAGTGTATACGTACGCACGTACTCTGCTTCTGCAAATGGCTGCAGAATTGTAACAGCCAGCTGCAGTTCAACTGTCTACAATATATAGGGAGAAAAGTAGCATCAATTTTGTCATGTCCTTTTTATAGGAAAAAAAGTTTGCATCGCAGATTATTATCAATCAATTGTCTATAGCTACTCGCCCTACCAATTAAGGAAGAAGCTGCAAAGGTAAAAATAAAATGTTGCATACGTCAAATTGTCAAAAGTTGTTGATCATGGAGTTTGAGGTCTTTCTAGAGAATAGTTTATTTCGCACCAAAATCCACGGCATCTTACATTGTTTTATTATTCAAGACGCACCCCGGCACCCGCCAGCCAACGCCAAGTTCGAATTTGATTTCAGAAGTTACTGAATTATGGAATATATTTTCAAAATGATGAGTGGATATGATAGAAAAATTAGATATTTTGGGATCACTTGAATAGAAAAAAAATCATGCTTTGATAATTAGCAACGATGGTTATACCTCTACCCACCATGCACTACCGGAAAGAGGAAGTTTGCCGAGTGCCTGAGGCACTCGGCAAAGGTCCAAAAACTCTCGGCAAAGAGTTCGCCGAGTGTAACACTCGGCGAACGGCACTCGGCGAACTTTCCCACGGCAAACGGTGGAGTTGCCGAGTGTCGAACATCGGGCACTCGGCAAATGATTTGCCGAGTGTCAAAAGGCACTCGGGAAACATTTTCGGAAAAAATAAAAAAAAAAATAGAAACAGCCGCCGGCCACGGCCACTACGCCGCCACCGGCCGCCACGCCCGCTGCCGCCCGCCACCATGCCGCCTCGCCTGTTGCCGCCCGCCACCACGCCGCCTCGCCCGCTGCCGGATCCGCGCCAGATTCGGAGGGGAGAGAGCTGGGGGCCACCGGATCCGCGCCGAAGGGGAAGAAGGGGGTGCGGATCTGGCCGGAGGGAAGGGAGCCGGGGAAGGAGAGGCCGGATCCGGAGGGGAAGAAGGGGGCGGCGGCGGGGGCAGGGGCGGGCGTCGGGCGGCGGCGGGGCCGGGGGCGCCGGGCGGCGAGGAGGGAGGCACCGGGCGGCGGGGCCGGGGGCGTCGGGCGGAGGGCGGCGGGTCGTGGGGCGCCGGGCGGCAGGCGTCAGCTAGCTTGGAGATAGGAAGAGGTGGGGGACGGGTGGGAGTAGTGACGGGGGGAGAGAGGAAGACCGAGGGGGCCGGGTGTGGTGCGGCTGGGGACTTAAGTCCTTGGCGGTTGGGAAAAAAAAATCACCAAGTGTCCTAGGGGTGACACTCGGTGAAGGGTTGTTTGCCGAGTGTCTAACATAGGACACTCGGCAAAGCTATTTTTAAAAAAAAATAAAAAATATCCAACAGTTTCAAAAAATTGTCAAAAATTTACATGAAATAATATATATTCTCTATTGACTATACAAAAAGTTTAGTAGTCAAATCAAAACTCGACTGTCATTTTGACTCCAAATCTTATGCAATCCTTCTCAACGTTACTATTCTTTTTTTGAAATGCTTCGGTTTGTAAACATCGTACGTGACGAAATGTGCAAAACATTCTCAATTTTTTTCCATAGCCTCCACCTATGATATCATCACATCATGACAAATCTCATGATTTTCAGACTTTGCTTTTTTTTATAATTTAAAAATACCACTGCCACACGTTCGTGATCGTGTTTCCTGAACAAGATGTTCAAAATTTCTTGTCATTTCATAGGTCAGGTCTCAAATTGGGCTGAATAACATGAATATCATATTTCTACTCATTTTATTCTATAATTTGAATCACTTGCGGTTCAAATTTGAATTATACCAAAAATTTTCCTAAAATACAATTAATTAAATAAATATAGCAAACAAATTCAAAATATACTAAACTTTAACATTGAGTACCACATGGGGAGTAGAAAAAATTTCAAGGTGGAAAAAGGAAAAAAATATTTTTTTGCCGAGTGTCGAAAAAAACACTCGGCAAACCCCCTCTTTGCCGAGTGTTTTTTTTGACACTCGGCAAAGAGGGGGGTTTGCCGAGTGTTTTTTATTTGACACTCGGCAAAGCCCCGATTTGCCGAGTGTTTTTTCTTTGCCGAGTGTTTTTGGCTTGGCACTCGGCAAAGAGCTTGTTTGCCGAGTGCTCGAAAAAAACACTCAGCAAAAAAAAAATACACTCGGCAACTTTTAGCTTTCCCGTAGTGATGGACGAAACCTTAGGCTTAACATCGTACATGTCTAAATATTTGCAGTACTTATTCACTGGTAGGCAACATGCTTGTTGATTGCAAGACGTTTACGGACGAAACCTTAGGCTTAACATCGTACATGTCTAAATATTTGCAGTACTTATTCACTGGTAGGCAACATGCTTGTTGATTGCAAGACGTTTGTAGTGACCTCATCAATATTTAGATAATGTCGTGCGTGAAGGTCTGTGTGTATTCCTAAAGAGAAGATAGAAAATAAAATATAAGGAAGCAAAGATATGGCTATTAAACTCCGTTGGGCCATGTATGGAGCTCGGCCCACAGTAGTTGGCTCTCCAATTTTTTTAACCCTTTTAAAACTAAAATTTTAATAATAATCTATGCCAATCTATATTTCCAAAAACTAGTCCTTTTGCAGTGTGACTGTAGTTGCGCCATCGCATGGCGTGACTGTATTCGCTCCATTGCATGTGGTGTGACTGTAGTCGTGCCGTTGCATGTGGCGTGACAAGTCTAGTCCATGTGGTGTGACTGTAGTCGTGCCGTTGCATGTGGCGTGACAAGTCTAGTCCATGTGAGCATCCGTGCCGGCGTGGAGTTTGGTCACAGCAAACCATTTAGCGTGACGTAAGTATTTGTCACGTTAAAGTACATGACGCGACAAAAAAGCTAGTTTTTGAAAATATAGATTGACATCGGTTATTATCAAAATTTTAGTTTTAAAAGAGTTAAAATAAAAATTTTCTTGGCTCTCCGGCCTCTCCTTTGTGTCTCTGTCCGCTACGACACCAATCGCTGAGTTCTTGGCATATGTTTTATATGGAGCAACTTAGCTATTACTCCCTCTGTCGAAGAATACTATTCCGTTTTGGCTTTTCTAAATATACATAACTTTTACTATATATCTATAATATATATCTAGATGCATATCAAAAATTTTATATTTAGAAAAATTAAAATGAATGGTAATTTGGGATGGAGGGAGTAGCTTTCTACTACTAAACATAGCTCACGTAGTCGCTCCATTTTGCAGAAACGTGCGAATACCATAAACTTCATTGATTCAATCGGTTTGTTTGCTTCGTAATTTTTTTCCACGTGATAGCAGCTTCCATATCCTCTTACAAAAGTTTTTATATGTTTTATACCACCAAGAAGCATGTAGCCCAAGTGGCTAGGTGAACAGGCCAAGAGGTCAGGCTCTAGAGCTCTGGCCGGCTTTTTATGAGGCCGCTCGGTGTGCAAATACTAACGGTCCACGAACCCAGCCTGGGCCATGCATGAACAGCTTGTTGAATCAAACGGTGGAACTGCAGTGTGTTTACATCCTCAGGAGCATTATTGACATCCGCTCATAGCGCTCCAAATCCAGTTGATATTAGTATTAGGATATATCGTGGCTCCATTGTTCAAAGGGGCTAATAAAAGTAAGAAAGACACGATAAGATACACGAGGATTGACTCTGCCACTCAATTTGCAATATATTTATTATTGATATATTTTATTATATTTCAATAAATTATTACGACATCTAGGATGCAAACTTGACATATATTGCAAATTGCAATACGGAGAAAAAACGTCTAAGTGCCACATGAAGACACAAAACAGTTGTATTTAGGCATTTTACTTTTCTTTGGGCCCTTTTTGTTTCCAATAACGATATACCCTTGAGAGAAAATTGTCTGCATATGCTTCGATCATGTGCGCTTGTGGAAAATCAATTGCCTAATGACAGTCAAGTATATATCTACTATATGTGGCCTTAATTAAGTGAAACTTATTTGGGCACGACTGCTAAAGCAATGCTAAATACGTTTTTGTTGTAGATGAGCATTGCCTGAAATTATATTGTAGATGGATGCTTAACCCTAACATGCCTCCACTGAAATACTGATGGCTTAGTCCTGTACTTCCTCCGTTTCAAATTATAGGTTATTTTAACTTTTCTAGATTCATAGTTTTTGCTTCTAGACATTACATAATCTAGGTGCATAGCAAGAACTATGCACCTTAAAAAAACAAAATCACCTACATCAGAGGGAATATAGTTTTAAAAAAATTGTTGCACAACTCAAAGAAGTATTGATGGCGGTGTTCAAATAATGTTCCAAAAGTTATCACACTATGGTTTTAAAATTGTTGAGTGCATGCGGAAGGGGGAAACTAAAATAGATATTTAAATTACCTTAATATAGTAGAAACAGGGAAAAGGGGAAATGATAAAGAAAGACTGTAATGGCTAGTGTACCTTTTGGACAAAGGGGCCTTCTTTTAAGGTCTTTTGGTTGCAAGGAAACCATAGGGGAAAAGCATCAACGTGCCGCACGAGGAGACTAGAATCAAATTTCACGTATTGCTATTTACTAAATTACATGCACCGATCAATTCAACCTAAAATTCAACCTAAAAGCTTGCTTTTAGGTTTAATTAGTTGGTGCATACAACTCAAATATAGTATCAGGGCTAGATGTGGCTAGATGTCTCATGTTCTTATCCTAGCAAAAGAGATTAAATGAAATAATAACATCCAACTTCTATTTCCATCTTTGAGGCTCGAGAGAGCCTGCACATAAGGGAAAATGTTGATGTACAAGTGACCCACGCAATCTACCCTTTCTACACTACCTAACAGACCAACGGAACAATCCTTAGAGCACTGACTCGTCCACTAAAGAGGTCGTGTACTTGTTCTATGTATATATCCGACTACCACAAAAAAGACTGTTGATTTTGGTGTTCAAATAATGTTCCAAAGTTAGCATTATGGTTTTAAAATTGTTGAGGGCATGTGGAAGGGGGAAATTACCTGAATACAGTAAAAACAAGGAAAAGGGGAAATGATAAAGAAAGCAATGTAATGGCTATTGTACCTTTCGTTCCAAGGGGCTTTCTTTTAAGGTCTTTTGGTTGGAAGGGAAACTAAAAAAAAAGCATCAACGTGCCACACGAGGAGACTATAATCAAATTTCATCACATGTTGCTATCTTATTGAGTTATTACATGCACCGACCAATTCAATTTAAAAGCTTGCTTTTGGTTCAACTGGTCGCTGCATATAATTTAATATAGTACCAGGCCTAGTGGTCTCAAGTTTGATGAATTCTAGTGGAAGTGATTAAATGAAAAAAATAATTATATCCTATATTTCCACGTTTGAGGCTCAAAAGAGTCTGCACATGAGGGGAAGTGTTGATGTACAAGTGAACTAACCAAGCTTATCCTTTCTATACTACCTATCAGACCAACGGAACAGTCCTTAGATCACTGACTTGTCGATAGAAGAGGTTATGTACGTGCTCGGCGTATATACACGACTACCACAAAAGAGATAGTCACTACGGGAGACAGGAACATTGCCGAGTGCCTGGGGCACTCGGCAAAGCCCCAAAAACACTCGGCGACCCCTTTGCCGAGTGTAACACTCGGCAATGGGCACACGGCAAAAATTCTGCCGGCAAACAAACTTTGCCGAGTGTTTTTTGGCGGGCACCCGGCAAAAGCTTTGCCGAGTGCCCAAAAATCACTCGGCAACAATTTCACAAAAAATAAAAAAACCGGTCACTGGCCGCCGCCGCCGCCGCCACTGCCGGCCACACGCCGTCGCCGTCATCGATCTCTGCAACTAACTGCGATGCACGGCGGCGTACAGGCTTACCGACGGTGTACTCCATGACGACGGCGACAGTGAGCACGGCCCAGAGGGCTCCCCAGACCTTGCCCAGTGCCGAGAGGAGCCCCTCCACGCACCTCACCAGGAACTCGACGTAGCCGCCGGTGTCGCCGCCGCCGGTCGTCACCGCCTGCTGAACCTCCATGGCAGGCATCACCCTCCACCTGGCCCGCGCCGCCATCTCCCTCCCCCTCCATGGATGCGCCACCGCCATCTCCCTCCCCCGACCCCTGCCGCCGCTGTCCCCTCCGCCCCTGCCCACGCGCGCCGCCGTCTTCCTCCCCCGGCCCGCGCCGCCGCCGTCCCCTCCGTCCCTGGATCTCGCCGTTGGGGGAGGGAGGGAGGGGCGGCCCCGGCCGCTGGATGTCGCCGGTGGGGGAGGGCGGCCGGAGAGGGAGGGGGAGGGAGAAGGAGGGGGCCGGCGCCCGGATCTCGCCGGTGAGAGGGAGAAGGAGGGGCCGCCGCCCGGATCTCGCCGAGGAGGGGCGCGGGGAGGGGGCGGCCGCCGGGGGAAGGGGCGGCGGCGGCGGCGGCGGTGGCAGGAGGCGTGCGGCGGCGGCGGCGGCAGTAGGCAGGAGGCGTGCGGCGTGCGGGGAAGAGGCTAGGGGAAGAGAGGAGAGTGGGGGGAGGGGGCTGGGGGGGGTTTTGTTTTGTGGTGGGCCGTCTGTTTGCCGAGTGTCCTATGTAGACACTCGGTAAACGGTTTATTTGCCAAGTGTCCACCATAGGACACTCGGCAAATTTTTTTTGAAAAAAATTTAAAAAATATCCAACAGTTTCAAAAAATACTAAATTTTCACACGAATCAATATATGTTCTCTATTGACTATACAAAAAGTTTTGTAGTCAAACCAAACTCGACCGTCACTTCGACTCTAAATCTTATCGAATCTTCTCAAAATTACTATTCTTCTTCTGAGATGCTTCGGTTTGTAATCATTGTACATGATGAAATGTGCAAAACCTTCTCAATTTTTTTTCATAGCCTCCACGTATTATATCATCACATCATGACAAATCTCATGATTTTCAGACTTTGCTTGTTTTTTTTACAATTTAAAAATACTACTGCCACACGTTCATGGTCGTGTTTCTTGAACAAGATGTTCGAAATTTCTTTTCATTTCATGGGTCAGGTCTCAAATTGGGCCAAATAACATGAATATCATTTTTCTACTCATTTTGTTCCATAATTTGAATCACTTGCAGTTCAAATTTGACTTATACCAAAAATTTCCTTGAAATGCAATTAATTAAATAAATATAGCAAATAAATCCAAAAATATACCAAATTTTAACATGGAGTACCACATGTTGTATGTGGGGAGTAGAAAAAATTTTGTGGTGAAAAGAGGGAAAAAAATTATTTTTTTGCCGAGTGTCAAAAAAACACTCGCAAACCCCCCTCTTTGCCGAGTGTCTTTTTTTACACTCGGCAAACTCCCCTCTTTGCCGAGTGTTTTTTTTGACACTCGGCAAAGAGGGTGGTTTGCCGAGTGTTTTTTATTTGACACTCGGCAAAGTCCCGATTTGCCGAGTGTTTTTTATTTGCCGAGTGTTTTTGGCTTGACACTCGGCGAAGAGCTTGTTTGCCGAGTGCTCGAGAAAAAACACTCAGCAAAAAAAATACACTCGGCAATTTCTAGCTTTCCGGTAGTGAGTGTTGTGTGATGGGTGGATTACTGGAGCAGCTCTCGTTCTTTGGGATGTATGCGTGCGCGTGTGAAACACTGAAACATATGAGAAGTGCAGCTTACTTCAACAAAGTCGCCTTCTGATCCCACTGCTGTAATGTTCTCTCTTTATTCTTCGGTGAATAGTTGGAATCTTGTACAGAGACCGGGAAAGATAAAGGTGTAGCTTTGAAGGGGGTAGTAAAGTGGGTCGCAAGGATGCCTCTGACAATGATGTCGCGTATGAAGAATTGGATGCCTATTTGACACTGTTTCGAAACAATAGTAATTGTTTGGTCGAACTTAGAAGTATTCCATTTTCTTCTTCGGTTTCTTTTGATGTGCAGGGTAATGAACATTATTAATATCCTTACGTTTGCTGACTATTGAATCTGTCCACAAACTTTGTTGCCCGTCTATCAAAAATCATGGCATTTCAGTAGCTGTCGAGCTCTTTAATCGAGTACCTATTGATATTTTTTGAAATGCGTGCTCTGAGCTGATTTTAATATAGAAAATGTAATACCTTAGCTTGTACTTCCTCTTTTTTACATGTCACCTTAGGTTTGATCTATGTCACACTTATCCAACTTGGTTTGTGGCAATGCCCGAGTATTAAGGTCAATGAAAGCGATGTTGGTGAGAGGAGTACGGAGACGATGCGATTGAACTGCTTAGAATGCATGATCCAAGTTCATGATGGGTAGTTCGTTTGCAAGGCGGCGGCGACGCTCTGCCCTTGCAGCGTTTCTTGTTCGCAGATGATTCCTTTGAGACTCAATCTCTTCCCCTTCCATGTTGGCGGTGAGTTCATCCTGCAAGACATCGTCTGGGTGACGTTCGTGTCGTGGATTCCTTTCTGGCAGCTCTTCTCCGTCGCCTTCTTGTGCGGCAACAATGGCGAGTAGTTCCCACTTAGGAGAAAAACTACCCGAACTTGATGTAATGACCTATGTGGAGCCATCTTCTTCATAGATAGGCGATAGAGGTGTTCCCTCCTAGTATGGAAGGTTGTCAAGATAGGCAACGAGGCGTGACTTGTCGTCCTTGGTGAGAGCAGTTAGCTTCATGTTGGGCCAGTAGACGAATATGCCTTACGGAGTGGATGTGATAACCAGGCCCTGTTGTGGACCTGATAAAGGAGTCTCCTCATCCGGATCTGAGTACTAGTCAGGATCCTTGATCAAATCCGAGTTGAATTGTGATTTGGACAGGTTGTCTTGGTAGACAACACCTGAGCTTCGGAGTCCGAATGGGAATCGACTTGTATTGTAGACCGATTCGCATGATGGCTTAAGAGCCAGCTCGTGGGAACCAGTCCGATTGGTGGGGGAAGTCGAATTGTACTCGGAGTCATCCCTTGAGCCTCGGAAGAGGTCAAAAATTTTGTTGAATTTTTCAATGAAGACTTCTAGAGCTTGGCGATGAAGGTTGATGTCGTACTGCTTCTCCTCCGGGGCCGGCATGATATGGCGGTGGAAGTTTTCGGCACCGTCTGCAATGCAAATCCAGGAGCCAAAGATGAACATCGCACCCGCTTCGAATGCGACGGTGGGCTTGATGATGACTTGAGCCATCGAGTTCAATAGTGGATCTTTAGCGAGATCCCCTACCTGGCGCACCAGCTGTCGGTGTTTAGACCCGGCAACCTACCGAGGGGGTACCCGAGGTAGTGTTTTATGCGTGGGGCTCGCCGAGATCAGGAACTTGATGGTGAACTCGAACACACGATTGTATTGATTGAACTTGTTTGGAGGCGGTCCCTACCTTGCCTTACATTGCCGGGGGCAAGGTTACAGGTTGGTTGTTTAATAAGAATACTAGTCGAATTCAACTAGAGATTCCTACTCTAATTGCTACGAGTAGTTTCCTAATCCTCGACTAGTTCTTATCCTCCACGTAGACCTCGCCATCCTGCACCGTAGTCTCCATGTCTCACACATCTCGGTGTACAGCCCCGTATTGTAGGACTGTCCAAACCTTCTGGTGGATCCATATATGTATGGCCGACAGCACGGTTACAAGTCGGTTGGTTACAAGAATACTAGTTGGATACGACTAGAGGCGTTCTACTCTTATTACAACGAGCACTTTCCTAATCCTTGACTAGTTCCTGTCTTTCCATGTAGACTACACCATCCTGCGCTATGATCTCCATATCAGATGCGTCTCAGTGTCCAGCCCCATATTTAGGACTGTCCAAACCTTCTGGTAGGCCCATAGATGTATGTACAACAGTGTTTGCTTAATTTGCTAGAAAAGTGGGGGTGTGCTATGTTTCAAAAGCTTTTCCCCGTCTCATATGCACCTAATCCAAAATATAAGTCTATCAGGACATTGTCATATACTCTGTACTATGGCACTATCTATGAAGAGCTCTTTTACAATATACAATACTAGGTTATGAAGAGCTCTTTTACAATATACAATACTAGGTTATACTAGTGCTCGAAAAGGACCAGTATAAAAACATCCGACGGTCAAGATTAATTGTATATTACTGAAATCTTCACATGTGGTATGGGTAGTATACATAAATAGTATGGGTAGTATAAGGGTACCATGCATGCTAAAAGAACACAAATGGCATTGGCATCACTATAATTTTATTTTTAACACTAGCATAAAGTTTAAAAGACCATTCCATTTGAAATATCACTTTTTACAATGTAATAACTACTAAATTATCCATAATAACGAACAGTTAGATCTTATACATACTATATACTACTAAATTGTAGTATTGTGTACGTAAAAGAGCTCATCTATGAGAACAAATAATTTCGAATAGAGAAGTACATATTATAAAACTATTTTCATGATGAACCAAATAATGAGCAATAATATTACTAGAAAAAAGGTCCTGTAGATACGCTGTAGATATGCTGTATTTATAATGTAGGCATGCTTTATTTCATCTCTGCTTGTCTCCCCACAGACGGTATTAGGATATGTAGCGGGTACGGGTTATGAAGCGTGTCTATGAGATATAAGAGACTTTCATAGACACACTTACATATAGAGATGCTCTTATAGGTACGTTTAAAATTTCATATCTATCTACTAGCATGGAAATATTGGATAATGAGCTCTCTATGTTTTCTTTTTTTTTTCCCCAAAGAAGCCCTCTATTGTGATAAGAAACACAGCTATGCTTTAATTTTATAGTAGCATATAAATGGCACTACAGGACGCTTTGGAACTTTACAAAACCCGCATGGCACGGAACTCAAGTATGTAACACTAGTAAATTATCCACAACGTGCATATTGCACAACATAAAAAACCTTAATCCAAGGAAATTTCCATTGAAAGATATTGTTTGTTCACATCGTTATAAGCAATGTTACTGATGACAACACGTCTGCAGAAAAGGGAAACAAATTTCGTTCAACGTACCCTTCATATACAATATAAGATGTACAACAATTGCTGAGTGTGATTAGCAATTGTCCGACTGGGAGATGATTCTTGTTCCGAAATAGTTTGTGGCTGATTCACACTTACTCTTGGCGATAGTTTTTCACCTTGCAGTGATATATATGATACTGTTGATTAAAGTTAAAAGGTTTCATCAATGATAAAGATATTAAATGGATTTGTTTCAAGATCGGAGGTGGAAGTCACGTTTTATTCCCTCTGTCCCAAATGTGGCATAAGAACCTAGAGGTTGTCCTCTTTGTCCCACTGTTTTTAGATTCGACACTCCGCGACCACTCCATCCTTTGCTTGGCAGTGGGCGGTGCTGCTGTTGTTTCCTTTTCTTTTTCCTCCTTTTTTTGTCCCATACACACTTTAACAGACATATTTCAGCACCTTTATCCGTCAAGACAACTAGTAACTGTTTATCAGCGCTACCAACTTGTGTACTTATTCTTGACTTATTTAAGCGGTTTGTTAGCTAGAAGATGCATCTTTATTTGTTTCACTGTCTTGGCGTCTTGTCAGAATACATGTGAAGGCTACTAGTAACCGACTTAGGAGCGTTTACACGTTCAGGGGCTTGGACTGCACTCTAACAGTCTTAGCACGTTAAGCACACCTGAGGTGCTCAGCTCATGGGAAGAACTTTTCGTTTTGAGCTCTTTAAAAAGACACCCTTTCCTGTCGAGTAGAGCACAGAGCACGAGGTATAGCAAGTGAGACTCTCCGCATCCAGAGCACAGGGCTAGCCATGGCTCGTGTCGTCGGCATGGCGGCCGTGCTGATTCTCGTAGTGCAGCTGGCCTCCTCGTACCCCATCCTGGTCCATGCCGCCGATGCCGCCGGCGTTCTTGGTCGGAAGGCCGGCGTCATCGACGGCAAAGCTGCCACGGAGAACACGCCGGCTGGGATGGGGAGGTACGCCGTCATCTTCGACGCCGGCAGCACGGGGAGCCGGGTGTACGTCTTCAGGTTCGACAGGCAGATGGACCTTGCCCGTATCGGCGACGATATCGAGTTCTTCGCCAAGGTATGATGATCGCATTTACTAGTTCTTAGTCCTAAAGGCTGCTAGATTATGCGAAAATGGTGTTGTTTGAAATCTGATGTAGCAGTTAAAACTAATTACAAGTGATTGTATTATACAATTGCAAAAGTGTTCCCGCAAAAAGAAAAAATAAAGGAAAAGAGCAAAACACCACGCCAGAAACAATTTGTACTAGCACAGGCAAATTAGTGTGCTGGCGGGCGTGATTGGCACCCGCCAGCACAAAGCTTCCTCGGACTGGCGGGGGCACCCACCAGCACAGTGGCTACTGTGTTGGCAGGCGACGCAAGCACCCGCCAGCACAGATCGCCCCATCTGTGTTGGCGGTAGGCTTATGTGACCTGCTAGCACAAAGGCCACTGTGCTGACGGTCGACCTAAGCCCACCCCCAACACAGATGGGGTGATCTGTGCTTGCGGTTAGCTTATGTCGCCTGCCAGCACAAAGTCCACCATAAATGCTCTTGTTCATCTTTTTCCTTAGGCAACCTTCCATTTGGAATTTGCCCGAGAGGAGCTTGGGAAAAGCTCCAAACACCAAATTTAAGGGGAAAAGTTTTGCTCTTGATTTTCTTGGAGGAGGTGGCTATATAAGGTGAGTTTGTGCCATTTCAACCTTCTTTTTGAACTTCTATCCATCATATCTAGCTTTATTAGCTTGTCATCTATATCTAGATCTAGAACTAGGGGGGAGAGAGAGGAGGGAAGAGAGAGAAAAAAACTAGAAATGGACTAGATTTGTTAGCTTTTTAACAACAAGATTTGTTGTTATAAGATGTTTGTAGAACATTTTGATTGTCCATAATTAATGATTTGTTGGTGCAGGTGAAGCCCGGGCTGAGCTCGTATGCTGGACAACCCAAGGAGGCTGCAAACTCCATACTACCTCTTCTTGATAAGGCCAAGAGCGTTGTCCCTTCACGGCTTACAAAAACAACACCTCTTAAGCTAGGAGTATGTCAACAATTTTGCTATTATACAAGAACTTCACTTCCAAATAATTGTGATTAATTTGGCCTCTTACTAACCAAACTTGCAGGCGACTGCAGGATTGCGCCTTATCGGAAATCAAAAGGCAGAGCAAATTCTTGATGCGGTAAACATAATAATGTTTATGATCCAATGATATTGATTTGGACTGAAAATGCATTTCCTGATTATAACTTTTAGTCGTTAATGCAGGTCAGAGATCTTGTCCACAAAAAGAGCAAATTCCAGTACAAGGCCAACTGGATCAATGTTCTTGAGGGAACTCAAGAAGGATCCTACCTCTGGGTACGATCTAGCAGTAACACAAGAACAAAATAAAATCGGTCTATGCTCGTATCGATTAACCTTCGTGTGCATTCTATGAGATGTAGGTTGCATTGAATTATTTGTTGGATAAATTGGGAGGGGACTACTCCCAGACGGTAGGCGTGATCGACATGGGTGGTGGATCTGTGCAAATGGCGTATGCTATCTCCGCAACTGCTGCTGCGAGAGCCCCTGCGGCGGCCAATGGAGAGGATCCCTATATTACAAAAGAGTACTTCAAAGGAAAGGATTACAATGTCTATGTTCACAGGTCTGAATCTATCGTCCTAACTGGGGAGCCAAAAAAGCTAAGTGTAGCATTACTCTTCCTAATTTGTAACAGTGATCAGCCAAAACCTTGTCCATGCATGCAGTTACTTGCGCTATGGTGCTTTTGCAGCACGAGCAGAGATCCTGAAGTCAAAGAATGGGCCATTCAGCTCCTGCATGCTGCGTGGATTCAGTGGTACGTATTTGGACGAAAATACCCAAGGATCATACTTGCTTGTTTTTTAGAGAATATTGTTAGGATTGTCAGGCTCTATAAGGTCCATAAAATGTTTTTTTAAGGTAATTACACCTATCATGGGAAGGAATATGATGCGACTGCTAGACCAGAAGGAGCAGTATATGAGAACTGCAGGGAAGAGATAACCAAGGCACTGAAGTTGAATGCACCATGCCACACAAAAAACTGCACATTTAACGGCGTGTGGAACGGGGGAGGTGGTGCTGGCCAAAACAACATCTATGCCTCAACGGGTTTCTACTACCTTGCCTCACATGTAAATCACTGCAACTCTGATGCATCAACTTTTTCTTTTTCTTTTGATAAAGAACTGATGCCTCAATTTAATTTAGGGTCTGCAAGTTGCAGGAACTAAATCTTTAATTTTGTCTTTGAAAGGTTGGGTTCATAGACAGCAAAGCTCCGAGCGCAAAGGCTGCTCCTGCCGCGTTCATGGCTGCTGCAAAGAAGGCTTGCCAATTGGACGTCAAGAAAGCAAAAGTTGCCTACCCAAACGTTGATGACATGGATGTGCCGTACTTGTGCATGGATCTTTCTTACAAGTACACATTGCTCGTTGACGGATTCGGTAAGTCTCATTGATTTTTGACATTTACTCGAGACGCCAAGAAAGTTTTCTGCTGTTATCTCTTACTAGTGTTCCGAGCAAGCTGAACCTCGGACTTGAGACATCGTTCGTTCCATATATCTGGTTGCACTGCAGGTTTGCAGCCAATGAAGAAGATCACATTTGTTGACAAAGTGAAGCATGGAGAATACTACATTGAAGCTGCATGGCCTCTGGGCACTGCTATTGAGGCCGTGACACACAAAGAGAAACCCGGAAACTAATGATTTAATTTCCGGCTCAGTAAGGGTATTTTGCACTTAATATTGGCGCGCGCGTGATCATGATACGTATCGCTCTTTGGAGTTAGCGCTCCTATTTGAAATGTCTGGTTCTCAATAATTGTGTGTACAACTTTATGCTCTCAGCGGTGTGTAACAAATTGCGCATCAGCATGGAGTATTGTCCTAAATTTCAAATAGTAATAAATTAATTCTTACAGTCACCTCTCGGGTTAAAATTAGGACACTAGACCAGTAGCTAAACTTGCTGATAAAATTGTCAGAATAATGAACCAAGTGTTATTTGCATTGGTAAGGGAAAAAAGGAATTGGCACTTCAGCAATTACTACCAATTGTTGGTAAATCTCAATTTTTGGTTCAAGAGTCAAGATGGTGCATTCGTGCTGCAGGTGCGGAAAATTTAGGGATTTGTTTTTTCAGAACTACCAATCGAGTCACAAAATTGATCATGGAAATAATGGTATTAAATATGCATAGTGCATAGCTGTAACGGACATATTCTCTCTGTATTTCATTTGCGTAGTTTTCTTGTCTCTCAAATAAGGAGGGGATATCGGATAGAATCTTGCTACATGTGGTGCTCAAAACTAGGGTTCAAGACATGGCAAACCCACCCATGTAGTTTTTTTTGTTAGTGGGGCTGGTTTTGCACACATTCTCCCCACACCTTACAGCTCGGCTGTTTTATTTTGGGCCATATTTATTAGTCCGGCCCACGTAGCATAACAATTCAGTCGAAAACTGTGTTTGGTTGGGTTACCCTGATTATTTCTTTTTTAAGATGTCTTCACATTATATTTCTTTCATGATATTATTTTATGTGTTCCATGGTATATTTAAACCATTGTTATATTTTTTATTGTTCCAATATTATTAATAAGATATTTCAAAGTGTACATTTAATTGTTTTCATAGTATACATGAGATGTTCTGGGGTGTATTTTGGATTGTTCCCATAATATTCAAGAGATGTTCAAGGATTATTAGTATGAGATGTTCGTTGTTATACTTTAGATTGTTCCTATAGTATTTAGGTGATATTCTATGATGCATTTTGTTATTGTTCTCATATTATTTACGAGATGTTCCATCGCATATATATTGTTTTTTCATAATATTTATGAGATGTTTAATAGTGGGTGCATTTTTATAATTTTTATGCTATTCGTAAGATTTTACATGGTGCATTTATTATTATTTTTATAGTATTTACGAGATGTTTCACGGTGTACTTTTTAATGTTTACATATTATGCATTAGATGTTATACGGTTTATTTTGGATTGTTGCAATGATCAAAATTTATTTTTTTAACATAATAATTAATTGATATCTTTATAAATTAAAATATTCCATGGTATATATATATTTTTTTATAACCTTTGTTACAATGCTTTTAAAGTACCAGTGGTACTTGCAGGTACTTTCCTTTCTTATCTTTTTTTTAAAAAAATTAAATAGATTACACATAATTAAAAGGGTATCATAGCAATTTCTTACTATTTTTTTACTAGGTCCCACCAAATTTGTACTTCTTGGTACTTCACAGCACTTGTCGGTGTTTAGACCCGGCAACCTACCGAGGGGTGCCCGAGATAGTGTTTTGGTTAGTGGGGCTCGTCGAGATCAGAAACTCGAAGGTAAACGTAGACACACGATTTAGACAGGTTCGAGCTGCTAGATTGCGTAAAACCCTACGTCCTGTGTGTTGGTTGGATTAAATTGCTTTGGAGGGAGTCCCTGCCTCGCCATATATAGTTGAGGGCAGGGTTACGATCGGTTGGTTACAAGAATACTAGTCGGATATGACTAGAGGAGTTCTACTCTTATTACACGAGCACTTTCCTAATCCTCGACTAATTCCTATCTTTCCATGTAGACTACGCCGTCCTGCGTCATGGTCTCCATGTTAGATGCGTCTCGGTCTCCAACCCTATATTTAGGATTGTCCAAACATTGTGGTGGGTGCATAGATGTATGCGCAATAGTACTTCCTTTGTTTCATCCACCATTCGATTTCTCGTGACGGACGGCTCTCATTTTTTTGAGCACTCTAAAATCTCTTTATTTCATTTGTTCCACATGTTGGATCATTTTTTAGTGCATAAATTTCTTTCCATACATTTCATGTCCATTCAATACAAAACATTCCTTGCACCCTGTTTGAGTTTGAATGTAGATATTAAAGCTTGGAATTCAGAATTAGCATTGGGTACCCTCAATCTATTTGGATGTTCATGGAATTCGAATTGAAAATCCCCTTCAATACCAAAAGGTATTGGGTGTACAACCGCAGCCCCTTCCACAGTACCGAGCCCTCCCCCTCTATGTTCAGCGGCATTTGTTCACCTCATCCCCTCCGCTGTCATGCAGTTTCCTCCTCCTCTCCGTGCGCCACTCTTCTCATTCATTCCACCGCCGAGGCCCGTGCTGGACGACTCCTCCCCGCACGCCACTCTCCTCCTCCCCTCAGCCACCAAGTCGTGCGCCGGTCTCCGTCGTCGCGCCGCAGACCACAAAGTCTGTTACCTTCTCCCTGTCACGTGTCACAGGTCTTGGTTGGGCTTGATTCAGGTCTGGACCACCTATAGGTGCCTTACGGATGGTGGGCATTGATGAGGCCTATAACCTTAGGTGGTGGAGGTGAACTGCCCATCACCTTTCCATCATCGTATATCTTGAGTTTGCACATACGGAATATTAAAAAATTTACCGTATTTTACTGAAACCATCAATTATTTTTAAAGGGGTCTTTTTTTTACTTACAGTACTTACACGCTGCCATCCATCACTGATGTAAAAATTATCCTACCTGATACTCCCTCCGTTTTTACTTATAAGATGCGCACACGCATATCAAAATTCAAAATTTACAATCTTTGATCAATAATTTGACTATCAATTTTTTATTTTTATAATGTAAACTTTATACGGTTGGATTCGTAATCAAATATACTCTGTAACCATAAACAATATAATATAAGATAAAGGAATTGTCAAAATGTTATTTGGAAGATCGTGCCAAGTTCTACCATACCCACTGTTCGCCTAAATGGCCTATTTAAACGCTAAACAGAGACCTCCATCTTGTTTAGGCCCTAAACGGTGAATTAAATGGTTGGACCGTTTAAACCGTTAAAAACTGTCTAAACCATCTAAACAGAATCGAGTTAAACATGATTAAATGAGCTAAATGACCATTTAATTCATAATTTACTTAATAGGAGGATTACAACTATACCACAATCAATACTAAACTAATTAGCATCGTAAGTATATGAAGTGTTGTGGGATTTAGATTTCTTCCAAAAAAATTATTTGATAGAATACTTACATTTTACATTTGTAAATATGTAGACTTTCAAGCATATTTGACTTTTATATACATAAATATGTATATTTTAGTGTTATTATATAAAAACATTTAGGTCATTTAAACGACCTAAACGCTAAACAAAGGGTGACCGACTATTTACTGTTTAGCGTTCATGATAATATTATCGTGCCTTATAACATAGCAAGCAGTGATTCTCCGTAATGCTGAATTGAATCGCAGACCTAAAAGGAAAACAGATAGCGTTTGAAAAACATTTAAAACACGCGCGCATGAAACATCTGCACAAAGAAAATAGAACACGAGCATGGAAAGGCGGGAAAAGTCGAATTAAACAAAATCAGAGTCCGGCAGGAAAAGAAGGAGAATCTCGTCAAACAAAACAAAGGCCCATAACAAACAAAACACAGCCTGCAGCTGCAGCTGTTCAAGACGTATCGTTCCCATCACTATATATACTACCATACTATCCACCACTACAAGGTGTGGCCGTGTAGCTTTCCGACACTCTCGGTGACCTTTATTTGCCGATCAAGCTGAAAAAGCTATAGATCGTGCATCGTGTGCGTATCTCGTCCAGATTATTAGTTAATTGGATGGTTATTAATATAAGGATAGCAAAGGCTCCGAACTAGTAAATTCTAACCTTTAAATTCCCATTCACCGTGTCCACCAAACCATAGCTTCCCTTCATGGTTGACAGGATTTAACTAGGACCCTGACACTTCTACTTTGAATCAACTAGTAATCGCGTTGCTAACTGCGTTTCATGTGCCTTTAGATGATCATCAGTCAGTCCCCTCCAGGTCCAACGGAACAACCCTGAAGCACCACCGACTCGTCCACTTCCTCGGAGTACATATGTGTAACCAGCAAAATTAAAGTTTGCTTAATCTGCAAGAAAATCAAGGTACAGGCTAAACCCTAAAACATATTTTTTATGGTACATTAATAAATTATACTAAGTTATACTGATGTTCGAAAAGGACTACTAATCCGTACACCTGATCATCTATTCATCATGTTTGGTCGGTTTAAACATAATCAGTGAGGAAGATATACCTTATATACACCATGCATGTATTATTCTTCCCTGATGATATAATAGTCTAAAATTAGCATGATGTATATCATCATCTATCTCAATTGAATACACATACATGTGAAGGCAACTCACTGGCTGCATGTGAACAATAGCTGGGGAGCTTGAGAAACTCTCCCCCTTCAAATCTTTAAAAGGCAACCCTGGCATGAGGACTTGAACACGCACGCAGCACTAGCTCTAGTGTGAGTACAGGAGAAGGCACAGGTTTCTTCCTTCATTGAGCAGAGCTCTAGGTAGCAATGGCTCGCGTCTTCGGCACGGCCGTGTTGCTTCTCCTCCTGCAGCTGTCCTCGTCGTACCCCATCGTAGTCCTTGCCGATTCTCCCGTGCTTGGCCGGAAGGCCGGCGTCGCCGCCGACAAGCCAGCCGCTGAGAAGGCGCCCGCTGGGCCCGGGAGGTACGCCGTCATCTTCGACGCCGGCAGCACGGGGAGCCGGCTACACGTCTTCAGGTTCGATAGGCAGATGGACCTCCTCGGAATCGGCGATGACATCCAGGTCTTCGCCAAGGTGCTAATTCCATACTACCTCTTCTTGAGAACGCACTTGTTTCGTTCTTCTCCGAGTATTTGTACTTTGTAGCACACTTTTGATTGCACACATTGGTTGTAATGTTGGTTTCAGGTGAAGCCCGGGCTGAGCTCATATGCTGGACGGCCTCAGGATGCTGCCAACTCCATACTACCTCTCCTTGAGAAGGCCAAAAGCGTGGTCCCTTCACGGCTTATGAAAACAACCACTCTTAAGCTAGGAGTAAGAAAAACAAATTATATACGTATCATGATAAAAGCCACTTTCACAATAATATCTAATTAACTTTATTTTGAAAATGGGTCTTTATTTTTTGTTTGTACAAATTGTTTGTCAAAGTGTCATATTAAAGATCCGATTGATGCCATAAATTACACAAATATATTGAATCGCGAAGATCTGACAAAATGATCATCAATTAACACATTCCACTCCTTGATGTCGCCTAGGGTTGTTACAATCTCTCTGTTCATTTGCACCCCAGGATTTGAAAGATTTAGCATAAACCTGCTATATACTACACCCCTTATGCATGATTGCATATTTATTCTCAAAGTATTGCATGCAAAAGAGCCTAAAAAGTTAATGGGTCTGAAACTGCTTCCACTACGCGTTTAATTAGTGTTTTTCTTACCATGCAGGCAACTGCTGGTCTGAGACTTATTGGTGAAGAAAAATCAGAGGAAATCCTTGAAGCGGTAGTTTCATGATACTCTCTAGTTTTATGTTTGTCATGCAACATCCTGTCCATCATGAATGATTTTGACATGGCTAAAAAACCATTGGTTGATTGATTTTCGCTACAGGTTAGGGATCTTGTTCACACAAAAAGCAAATTTCAGTACAACCCCAACTGGATCAATGTTCTTGAGGGGTCTCAAGAAGGACATTACTTATGGGTATGCATTTCGAAGCCACACAACACCAAAAAAAATATGTTTAGATACTCATGATTAACTTTTCTTTTGTGCCTCATATAGTCATATTCTCATATAACATCGACCTTATTGTGCATGCCTTGAAATTAAATGTAGGTTGCTCTGAATTATCTGTTGGATAAATTGGGAGGAGACTACTCCCAGACGGTAGGTATCGTTGATTTGGGCGGTGGGTCGGTGCAAATGGCCTATGCTATATCTGCATATGCTGCTGCTAGCGCTCCTGCAGTACCTGATGGAGAGGATCCCTATGTTACAAAAGAGTATCTTAAAGGAAAAGATTACAGTGTCTATGTTCACAGGTTGACTATATTGGAGTATTAGCTTGGTAATTAACTAGTGTAGCCTTTGTTTGTACATAGCACTAAAACTGATCAGCCAAATCGTTCTTGCAGTTACTTGAGCTTTGGTGCTTTTGCAGCACGGGCAGAGATTTTGAAGGCAAAGAATGGGCCATTCAGTTCCTGCACGCTGCGTGGATTTAGTGGTATGCACGTTGCCGACTTACATACTGAAAACTGAAATCAATGTACTTGACAATTTTTTTCTTAATGACAACGCCGGGCATAACTAGTTATTCTTTTTTTGGGGAAAATAATTGCGAAGGTACATACAGCTACAACGGGAAGAAATACGATGCAACTGCTTCACCAAAAGGAGCAAATTATGAAAAATGCAGGGAAGAGATAACCAAGGCACTGAACCTAAACGCACCATGCAAGACAAAGAACTGCACCTTCGGCGGTGTGTGGAATGGAGGAGGTGGAGCTGGCCAAAACAACCTCTATGTCACCTCGAGCTTCCACTATCTTGCCTCGCGTGTAGGAACAACCAATGTCTCAACCTAAACTTTAACAAACACGCATGTTATGAGAGCTGAATTTCTTCGTCTCTCTTGAAGGTTGGATTCATAGACAGTGAAGCTCCCAGCGCAAAGGCCACTCCAGCCGCATTCAGAATTGCTGCAAGGAAGGCTTGCCGATTGGGTGTTAAGAAAGTAAAGGTTGCATTCCCCAAGATTGAAGACTCCAATGTGCCATACTTATGCCTGGACCTTACTTACCAGTACACACTGCTCGTTGATGGCTTCGGTGAGTAGCAACAATAATCAACATGCAAAGAAATTTTCCTGCTGTTAAGTATGGACTGTTACTGTACTAGTGTTTCTAGCCATCTGAAGTTCAAGATTCATGATATGGTTCTATGCTCTGCTGCAGGTCTGCCACCAACAAAGAAGATCACATTTGTATCCAAGGTGAAGCACGGCGAGTACTTCATTGAAGCCGCATGGCCTCTGGGAACTGCTATTGAGGCCCTGTCACCTAAAAAGCAGACTGGGAATAATTGAATGATAGTTTCTGGTTCAGCAAGGGTATATCAGTATATGTCACTTAACGGTGGCTGTGTGACCATGTTATGTGTCACGCTATGGGGTTAGCATTCATGTCCAATAATTTTTTATTCACAAATAATTCATGTACAATGGCTTGAATATGACAATCAAGCTGAAGATTTGTTCTCAAAACCTTATCGTGAAAAATTTAATAAGCTTGCATAATTGTAAACTTGTAATACACCTTATCTTTGAAATTTATTCATTCTCTACGTATCATCCATTTTTTCCTTCTTGTCTATCAGACATAAATAGACAGCCAAATCAACTAACAATTTAAATAAAGTGTTAGAAAATTAGCCTTCACGGTGACAAGCCGCCTGCTAATCTCCACTAGCGGAAGGCATCGATTGAATCTACCGAGACGAACTTGCACGATCACAGACGACAATGGAGACACTATCTTTGTTGATGAGGTTCAGCTGAAACCTACATCCCTGGGCATGACTACGGCGCTCCTCCCCAATACCATGACACCGGTAGCTTTGGGGTCTCGGCATCATGCCGCCTCCCTCTTACAAGCCTGCCGCTATGTCGTCATGGTTACAACAGCAGCCCTCCTCTCATATTTATGAGGAAGCTCGGGTTACAGAGTATGACACGGACTCTATCCTATACTGCTAAATACAACTAGCAGTACAACTTCAAGTCCCGTCGTAACCGGACTTGGACAAATATTCGACACAATATCTAACAAAAAGATAGCTATAGACACTATTTCTGCTATTTAGATCCATGACACATAGGGCTGGAACAGATGGTTCCAAATAGGTTTTGCATATGTGCTCAGGAGAAAGGCGCATCTGGTTGCTTCTCTGGCAATGCAGCTAGGAATGCAGGATGTTCCATATAAGCTTCATGGAGCCTTTCCAGGACAGGGTAAATTGACTGCAAAGCAAAACAAAAAAAAAATTTAGGGCCAGCCGATGAATATGATGGTTTATGAAGTTCATCAATCCCCTACTTTTTTGTAGGTAAATTGCAACTGAAAGCTGTTCGATGAACATATTCTAATTTATGATTAAACTGCAGGTTACAACCAAATATCAAGCATACACATGAGAAATTGTGTATGCTTTTTGATAAAATGAAATTTTGTACGTTTGGTTTAAGAAAAGAGAATAGATGAGGGTTGTGCCATTGAACCACCAACATTCTACTTCAACGCTGGGCTAGACGGCTTGCTGCAACTGCAAGCACTAAGCTTGCAATTATTTTCTATTCCCTGTTGAGATTGTAAATAAGAAAATAAAGCTGTAATTCGCAAGGTCAGTGACTCAGTGGTACTTAACATATCAATTCCGAAGCGCTTAATACCACCATATATCTGGGGTTGGAGAAATAAATCTGCCTGTACAGAATCAGGTAAAACAGAGGGAACTATTATCACAAGTATTCTAAGCTAAAATTTCTAGTATTAACTTTTTCGATGGCGCATTTTTTGTTTGTTGAATGGGGAATCATTGTAGGAATTTCAGCAGTGTGAAAGTGTAAAACTTTGATATGGTAGTTTGGACTTTGGAGCTGCTCATCTGCTCAGCTAGATCTTTTTGTTGGAGAATATCAGCTTGTCGGGTTTTGAACATCAATCCATGTTTCACTATCAATACATTTATGCCTCAAACAAAAATACACAAATAAATAGGAAAATGAGGTGCAAACCAGCTGGATTTCACTTCCTGTGGCATATGTAGTGTTGCATCCTTTCAGCAGCTTCTCAAGAGCTGAAAATACATTGGTTAGAAATTTAAAAGCTAGCGAAATAGGATTTATGATATCACAATTTATAAAAGGAAATCCTTTTTAGCAGAAATTGTTTATTTTGATTCATGAGAAAGAAACCCCATGCGATTTGCCCTATCCGTGCAGTTACAGTTATTTTCCATCCAATCTCACAGAATCAGTCAAATTGATGAGAGAGTATTGAACCTTTGAAGCCCCTGTTGATCTGATGCTTGGTCCATTTAATCGCCTCGTTTGAGTCCAACTTCTCCTCTATGAAATTCTGCAACCAAGGTGCAGAAGAAAACTTCTCATGCTCTGAGGAAGAAAGGAACAATAAAACACACGTCTATGACAAATAGAAAGAGCTGTAGTTTCTGCAAATGAACTCACAAGGACAGGATAGTTTTGGAGCGGTTGAATGCTTGAACCGACGATGCTTGCAATCTGCAACTCAAAAATCATAAGTCCAAGGCCATTTTTAATTCGGATGAGCAGTGCAGGCATTGGTATATAAAGTGCATGATTTTTTTTTCACAGCAGCGGTGTTAAGTGTGTCTTCAGTTTTCATACTATTTGTTTGTAGAAACTATGGCATGATCAAATGTTTTGTCTTTATAAACTCAATTGTGTTATTTCAGTGAAACAGAGTACCCTGATGAAATGGTTGTTTTGGCTCGAAACAGAGAACGAACCTGGATATTCAGTGCCCTCTTCTGGGGTTCTTGTGGTAGCAGAGGATGCTGGGGGTACATGACCTCAAGGTACTAGTACACAGTACACACCAAAAGGAACAGAGACCAGAGACTTCATCGCTATGGCAACTCAAAAAAACTCTTACAACCGAGGTCGCAAAGGAATCTGCGATGACCGTTTCACCGTCCACCAATGCCGGAACATACTTGATTGGGTTCAACCTCTCAAATTCTTTGGTTAAAGACTAAAAAAAGACAGTTTCACAAGATTTCTGCACCTGGATTCTCTCAAGAAGGAAACACTGGTAGCCATGTCAATGCTTGTCGGATTTAGTGACCGGCAGTCCACCAAGGAGTTACCCAGATGGTAGATTTGTAAGTAGGGGAGATAGCAAGATAAAAACTCGAATGGCAACACAGGGACGCAAGGTTTAAACAGATTTGGCGGAGAATGATACCCTACATCCTGTGTTCTGATGGATTGTATTGTTGATCGCAGGTGCGAAGAGTTAACATGAGGTGGGATGAGTCGAGATGAGCTGCGTTACCCTCGGGGGTGCCCCTGGCTGCCTTATATAGGCTGATGACCTAGGGTTACAATCGGATAGCATCTAATCCTAGTCGATTGTTACATAGAAAGCAATCTGAGTCAGACTACAACAAGTATACCGCAATATCCGGGTAGAACCAATTCGCCCGGCCTCTGGACTTGTGCTCCACGTATCTTCATGCATTGGCCCGCACAGCATGGTCAGGCGGGTCCACCCGTTAGGGCTGACCAGTATCCTTGTCGGTGGGGACCCGTGGGTACCATTATCCCTCAAGTCCCCGAGCAATGTGGAGCCGAACAGGAGCCTGACGGATGCGTAACGAAACTTGTAATGTACTTAGCTGAAGTTGCGTTGTCTTCATAGCGATGGAGAGGCTGCGCAGTGTTCAAAAAAAAAGAAAAATTGAAGCTTCCACATGCGCGTATGACCAAAGGCACATGGTTATGCGACTGCCGAGCTCCGAGATGTCTAGCATCCTGTAGATTGAAAGGAAGCACATGGAGGGTATAGCAAGACGCACTCCATATGGAGTACCCCCGAACATTGAAGCGATTAAAGTAATTGGTCCAATGGTTAAGAATCTGATGTATTATTTCCGTTGTAAAAGGATACAAATATAGCTCTTAGCCCCCGAGCGCGGGGACTGGCAGAGCCATAGAGGCACGCCGACCTGAAATAGGCGTCCAGTCCCCGAGCGAGAGGACTGGCGGAGCTGCGGAGGAATGCCAAGTCGTCTTGGTACCCAGCCCCCGAGCCTAGGAGCCGGCCGAGCCACAAAAGCGTGCCTCGTCACCTTCCGCCCCGAGCACCCGAGCCTGGGAGGTCAGACGAGCAGCTGGAGGCACACCGAGTGGTTTTTAGCTGTAAAAGGACAATACAAATATTATGTAGCATAATATAGAATATTGAATAACTTGGAAGTTTAATCAGCATAAAAGTAAATCCTTGCGCGTCCTACCCTTATGGGTATGTATTTTCTAAGGTAGTTAGTTTGTTACGTTTAAACACCTAGCCTTTCTTAGCCAGCAGTCTGCTAAGAGCATATCTCGAGCTTGTAGACGAGGCATCACAAGATGAGTCAAGATTTCATGGATTAAAGTGTGTGCTACCAAGTACTTTAGCAATTGTTAAGAGAGACGGACAAGCCGCAAAGCAGTTGGAACTGTACGGAAAAGTAAAGAGCGTGCGCTGGGCACTCATAGGGCGCAACCCCCGACTGCTCGTGTAGTAGACGGACCAAACTGTATAAGCAGTTAGAGGTGTGACCAGGGTGGTCGGACAAAGTCACGGAGACATAGGAGAATTGAGTCGTGTGGAGATATACGGAAGCCGTAAAATATTTAAATGAATATATGACTTAGCTCGGTTTGTGGCTGAGTCGAAGAATGCGCAAAGTCGGCTGAAAGCCTTGATGAAGGAGACCACCGTGGAGTGCACCAAGAATGTCATGGCGCTTCTGAAGACGCAGTTCCCCGACTGGCTGTGGAGCTTGTTGGAACGAGCGTTGCCGAGGACTTTGATGCTGGTAACCTCCCGGAGTTGGTCGAGCAATATCAACAAGCCGCAGAGGACGTAGTTAAGGAACTGGACTTGTAATGAAAAAACTTTAAAATGTATCAATCTGCGCCGTAGGGTAAGAAAACTTGTTGATTAACTCATGTAAAGGCAAAACTCCTTCCCTCCCTTGGTATGTTTGACAGAACACCGTGTGGTTAGGCCAGTAGTCGCACAACATTAAGAGGAGTAGGAGAAAAGTTGGGACCCGGAGATCAGCGCGTAGCGAGGGAAGCCTCCTAGCGTAAAAGCGAAGGTGTGGTCTGTCGAACAAGTCGGACAGCCTCCAAGAGTGATTAAGAGCTCGGATAAGAAAGCGAAAAGGTATACACAAAGAACCTCTGAGGTTTTTATTTATTCAATATAAAAATGTAAAGAGAGTACGTAGCTTTTAGTTCCTAAGGGTAGAAGCGCCGTAGGTATTGGATGTTTGCCATAGTCTGGAAACTGGGTGGGTCGTCAGATTGGATCTGGAAAGACTGCACGAGCTTTTTGGAAAACACGACAGCCGAGTTCTTGATGCCAAAAGGGGCGTGGGGAGAGCCCTTCACCGACCTTCCAGGGCGTAGTGCCACTTCGGAGAGGTTGATGCACTTAGCAATGGTGTTGCTGATGCGATCTAACCGCGTGATTAGATCGGTGGGTCTGGGTGGGCGGGTTGCCGCGAGGATGCATGGATCCTCTCTAAGAGAGAGATCGTCGACCTGCTGGGCAAGCGGCATGATGATCCTCGGGTAAAGACCTTGCTCCATCAATGTAGGTCCGACAGATGCCGAGCTGGTGGCGAACACCGAGTCGGTGATGGAGGCGGCGGAGTCGGAGTCCACCAGTATGCTCCCAAAGCGAAGCGGGATCGGATTGGCAAGGAAGTCCTTCATGCTCTCTAGAAAAATGATGCTAGAGTGGAATGCCATCAAGCTCACTGAGGAGGATCTCACGATCACCCCTACTTGGCGCGTCAACTGTCAGATTTAGTGACCGGTAGACCACTAGAGGGTTACCCAGGTGGTAGATTTGTAGGCGGGGGATTAGGTCAACAAATATCCTGCAATATCCGGCAGTATCAGTTCGTCCAGCCTCCGGACTTGTGCTCCATGTATCTTCATGCCTTGGCCCACACGGCGTGGTCGTGCAGGCGCACCTGTCAGGGCCGATCAGTATCCTAGTCGGTGGGGACCCGTGGGTACCCTTATCCCTTGATTCTAAACTCATATACGTATATGGAAGTACCTAGGTCTGACTGCTCGCTTGCGAGGAGATTCACCAGCCTGTACTCGTATTCCAGTCCCAGTGCGCCGCCTGGCCAGTCCGATAGATTGTTTCAGAATGTTCAGGTTCAGCTAACACTTCTGAAGCAGTTGCTCATGACTCATGAGGCTTTCTGATAGAGTCATGCGGAGTACCTACCTTTAAGGTTGAGGGCGATGCGGACGCGTTGCGAGCACGAGCTTTGCCAGAAGGAGTAGAGCTTCAGCTTTGCCGGTGGCTCCGGCACGGCACCCACTCCGGCGATCACCTGATTGGAATCGAATCGACGAATCAAAGATTTAGAGAAGAGGCTGCCATGATCAACAGCCATAGAGGTGCTACGGGTGATCAGCTGCCAGCAACACTACTGGAAAATGCAAGTTTAGTCCTGGTTGGATAGGGTCATAGGTCTCGAAAATCCAACCGGGATTAAATTTTCAAGACAAAAGGGGGTCCTTTAGTGTCGGGTCGTTCACCCGGGACTAGAGACCCCTTTTAGTCTCGGTTGGTACTACCAACTAGGACTAAAAAGTCTCAAAAAATAAAAAAAAATGCTAGCCCCACGCCTGCGCTAGTCCCGCACCGGCTGCAAACACCCGCGCTCGCGCCATGTCGCGCCAGCACGTCCTGGAGAGGAGTCAAGCATTAGTGAGGACTCAAGCATACCTGGAGCTCCAGACTCCTACCCTGCACCTCGCACCGCTGCCGCTCCTCACTGCTAGTAAGGGACGAGTAGAGGGGGAAGGGGA
>NC_028457.1:8552277-8554251 GCF_000263155.2 Setaria italica
GGACTAAAGGCACTTTAGTTCCGGTTAAAGTCAATCAAGACAAAAGTAATTGGATGGAAGTTCAGTTCTGCCTATTGGAACAGCTGCCGGACGCCATAATCGAGGCGATCGGCGGTGTCCGTCGATCGAGGTCAACGGATTAGTGTGTTCTTGGTTTGGAGCTCACCAGCGAGCGAGTAGGACAAAGTGCAGCCCAGTGGCCAGTGGGGGTGAGAGAATAATTAGGCTCTCATGGAAGGGGATCTCGTAGGAGTACAAGTGATCGGTCGCCATCATGGTCGATGGAAGCCACCAGACAGGCAGCCATCTATCGTGCAGTTGTGCTTAGGTGACTGCAAGGAACATACATCAACCGCACGGAGCAAAATAAAAGGCTATTCTAAATCTTGATAAGTGTAATTTTTTGTTTTTACTGGCTTCAAATTAAGGTCAAAATAGTGGGTATGGCGTATGCCTGCCTATTCTAACCTTAAATCTTATGAAAGACACATCTTATTTTTTTTTTCTTTCAAACCCAAACTTCTAGGAGAGCACAAAGCAACCCTTGAAAAAGAGTTTGAGTTTAGCTTATGGACATGCATGCCTACTGTACATATCGCATACTCCTCGGACAGGGCCCACTAACACGCATGCTTTGTTACGGCCACATAGTCCCATACTTCTCACATCACTCACCCCACTCAACCTTTCTCTCCCGTTGCTCATGCCTTCCTTTCTAATGCAGGTCCGTTAGTCCCTCTATGAGTTCCATAAATTTTGATGAAACAAATTATAGACGTAATTCCCCATTCCCTCCACATAAAAATCAAGTTATTTTAGTTTTATCGTAAGGCAAATCATTTTACGTTCGAGCATATCCATTAAGAAGAGTACCAACAGTTATGATAATGATTTTAGTTAAACACTTTTACTTTGGCCGTCAATTTTTAAAAATTCATATTGTTTAACATCATAAAATTTATGTTTTTAGATCCACCATAAGAAAAATACCTTCATGATATATTATTCACATGTTGTTTAAATGTACATTTTTTGGAGTCGACGGTGAAAGATAAAGTATTTGATTTAGATGGATCTACAATTAATCAGTTATAACTAATTTGAAATGGATGTGGTAATTAAGGTTTTTGAATGTTTAACATTCGCCTTGTTCGGTAATGTTACACATCATACCGAAATCTTAAAAAGATCGGATCCTCGACATATGTTGCAATAGTTTAGCATCAATATTGCAACTATTGTTTCTGCGTGTTTCATAGTGAATGTTGTATGACATATGGTGTTTTTCTATCAGAGTCTGATGATGTAGTCATTTTTACACATTATTTTTCATGTTGCAAACAGTAACCGCTAATGTTACATTAGTTAATTTTTAAAGTTTCGTTGGATGGAAAATTTTCCGTCAAACGTCTGAGGCACCGTTTTCCTTTTGGATGTAGTTAAGCCGCGACAGGTCACGCATTAGGCAAGCGCGTGAACCCAATTTGGTGGGACACATAATCATGACATCTTGCCGAGAGACATCGCTTTCGTTTGACATCATTGCTGACATCAGCTAGACAAAATCGTTGTATTTTCTTTAAACGAGCGTTACTCTCTAACCGAGCGTCCGTTTCAAATCCGTTTGCACAATTGTGTTCCTTGCAACGAGATCTACAAAACAAGATCCATGTTAGATGTATTTTGAAGCCATTTTATGCAAGTGTTAACTTTTATATATATATATATATATATATATATATATATATATATATATATATATATATATATATATATATATATATATATATATATATATATATATATATATATATATTTTTTTATATCTCTATCTATCTCGCGCGCGCGAGCGCGCGCGCGCGAGCGCAACTCGCACGCGCACACAGAGACACGCGCACGCACACACACACACACGCTGAGAGTGGGAGCTCTGGCTAAATTCTAGAGAGCGAGCTCTCTCTCTCGCTCGCGCAC
>NC_028457.1:8554351-8598861 GCF_000263155.2 Setaria italica
TTTATATAGTATTTTTAAACTAACATGTCACCTTATTTGTCTTGTAGGATTTTATACGTGGACATATATAGTAAGTTATATTGTATAGTGTTATAATCGATATATCTAGTAGTACATTTAGCTTATATGGAGAATTTATATAAATTTATTAATACCAATTAATATAGAGAACGTGTAGCCAACTTCTTTATTCTTACCACTTATCACTTATGTAGAGACAATGTAACAACTTATGTAAAAGTAAAGATGGCAACTTATGTACATATTTCATATAAGTAACATACCATGTATACATTATTTTTGTAGCATTTATGTATTTATTTTCTAGTAGGTCTACGCATAAGTTGCTACATACTTACAAAACTAGCTCTTATACATTTACATAAGTTGCTGTAACTTTAAAATTATTTCTAAATAAGGTATGATGGGTCTAGTTTGATAAATCTTGTTGTAAAAAACGCAACGGTGATGACGGAATTCAAAACGGACACTCTAGTGGAAAGTTAAAAATGTAAATAAAGAAAACAAAAAATACGCGTGGGTTACGGCAACCCAGGTAGCTTTTTCCTTTCTCTTTGAGCCGAGATCCATCCAGTAGAGGCCGCCGATCACGTGTTTAATTTTTGGCCCTCGAGCCCAACAGCCCACGGCCCATTAGATCATATCGGGAACGGGAAGAAGCGTGTCGTCCGGCGGTTTTCCTCACGGACCTCACCTGCCCCCAGAGCGCCGTCACTGCGGTCTCCTCTTCCCGGCGGCCGGCCGCCGCCACTTCGCCCTTCTCACAGCACTCCCCCCTCCAGTCCCAGATCACACCAGCTCTACCCTCGCCCCCAGCTGTAAGCTTACCAAGAAGGTCGGGAGAAACCCCTATTCGCTTGTCTTCCCCCCTGCCGTTCTTGCATGAATCACCTGCGCTCCCGGCATCCGTTGCTAGCCAAGGACCTGGCCCTTTCGAATCCAAGCACCTCCCTTTCGATTCATTCCGCTAGTTTCGGCTGATATCCCCCAATCTGAAGAGTTCCAGAACGTCGTCCGGGGCCATGTCCGCCGACGCCAGCGATGTGGCATTGTCTGAATTCGGCGCAACGGCGGCGGAGGCACGTGCGCCGGCGGCGGGGATGGTCTTCCCGTCCCCGGAGGCGGCCCTGAAGTTCTACTTGGCGTAAGCGGCGCGGGTGGGGTTCCGTGTCCGGAAGAGCAAGTCCTCCACCTCCGGCCACGGCGACGCCGTCATCGTGCGCCGCTTCGTCTGCTCCCTCCAGGGCCTCCCCGCCCGCAAGGACCCGCCGCTCGACCTCTCCAGGAAGCGCCGCGACCGCGCCTCCTCCCGCGCGGCGTGCCCCACCATGATCCAGGTTAACCGCCTCCCCGGCTCCGCCGCCTCCACGCACTGGGTCGTCTCCCGCTGCGTCTTCGATCACACCCACCGGCTCGGCGGCGATGACGACGACGACGACGACGGCAGCGACTCTGACGCCAGCGGTTCAGAGAGTGCAGACACGCCAACCAAGCATTCCAGTAACAAGTCATCAAAGGTGCCATCTGGCCGGATTGCTAATACAGATGCCGATTCCTTCCAGAGCACTGCTCTCGGACCCGACGGCAATGTCACCCAGTGCCTGCTTGAGCATTTCAAGAAGAAGCAGGCTGAGAATCGCTCATTCTGCTACGCCATCCAGGTTGATCGCAGCAACTATGTTACCAATTTCTTATGGGTGGATGCACGCGCCAGATTGCTGTATAAATGGTTTGGGGATGCGGTTGTGCTTGACGTCACCTGCAAGAGGAACCTGCCTGCTGCGCCATTTGTGGCACTAACTGGATTGAACCATCATAGGCAGGTTATCGTGTTTGGGTACGCTATCCTGACTGATGAGAGCGAGGAAACGTATGTGTGGCTGTTTGAGACTTGGCTTGCCTCTATGGGCGGGAAGAAGCCAGTGTCGTTGACGATAAATTATAATAGGGATGCTGAGATGGCTGCCATGAAGGTCTTTGATGACGTTAGGCAACGGTTATGCCAGAGAGATATCTTCTCCAGGTGCAAGGAGAGGTTGGCCGCTGTATATGAAGCACATCCATCATTCAAACAAGAGCTCAAGGAATGTGTAAATGAATTGGAAAGGAATGATGAGTTTGAGTCGAAATGGAGGTTTTTGCTCAACAAGTACAATCTGACGGTGTGGTTGACAGGTGTTTCTGAATGCATCGAGCACCTTGTGCTCAAAGGTCGTGACGCACTCTTCACTTGAAAAAACACCGGCATCAATATTTCGTCCTGAAACTGCCATCAAACTTTGCCGAGTGTACTATGCTCTGCACTGCAGAATGAGGAGGCCGAAGAACCGCCGGGCGCACGCCTGCGTGCGCTGTAGAATCTTGGTAGTCTGCACGCACGCACATCGGCGCATGCAATCTGCAGCGGCAGCGACCGGAGCCCTGAGGTGCGCTGCGGAGGCGCGCGAGGTCGTTGTCACCAACTGGAGCGTCCAACCTTTTCCCTTTCGCCTGACCTCAGCGCGCGGGTTTGATCATCCAAGCACTCCTGTCCCTGCCTCCATCAACAATTAGCGCGATAACTACACGTGTGGCCGCCCCGACGCCACACCGTGACCAGCAATCGCCCATAGTATCCACTCAAAATCCTACTTATGACACGCCAGCCTATGGTCGAATGGCACGGCACATAATTGCAAAACTTGGACGAGGCTGACCGGCGAGACTCGGAGACGGAGACCAGATCAGATCCCCGTCACCACGACCTCGCGAGCCTGCTGATTTCGCCCGCCGGGACAGGCACCCAGCGCAGCCACATCCTCCCGGGCCAGGGCCGGGCAAATGATTCCCGGAACCCCCCCATAAATTCCGCAAACACGAAAGTTCGAGAGCTGCTGCTATGCACTGGCACTGCCATGATTCCCGATGCAAGCGACCCCTGTCGTCCGGTTCCATTTTCCTCCCTCTCGCCTCACCCCTGCTTTCTCGCCACCTCAGGAGCATTACACCTGAAGCAACCCGGCCGGCCTGGTGAGCACTGAGGCACTGAGCAGTGAGCGCCTATAAAAGATTCCAGACGTGGAGGCCGGTAGAGCGATCAGGTCTAGGCGCAGCTCGTGCAGGCGGAATCAGAATTTCAGATACGCGCGCGCAAAGGGGGCAGAGACGGTGACCGGGGGGCTCTTTCTACTGCGCGTACAACGCACGGCGTCCTGCCGCGCGCGCGCGCTCCGTCTCTTCTTTTACGCGCGGTAGGCGGAAAGACCTCCGCGACGGCGCGACCCCTTGCGCTGCGTGTGTCTCCCGCCCCCCCGCCAACCTCGCGCGCCTTGCCTGCTTTCCTCGGCCCCCCCTTCGTCTTCCTCCTCGCCGCTACTACCCGCCGACTAGCCATTGGAGACGCGTAGGGCGGTTGCCATGGGGAGTGGTCGCATGGGGATCCGGAGGTGGTTGGTTTCTGCTGCTACGATCTTGGTCCTCCTGCAGGTCTTCCTCTTCCACCCGGCGAGTAAGTTCATGGTGCCATTACTTCCCCCCTGCTTAGCGTACTCTTCATTGTTCAGAGTTCGTCCTCACTCTGCAATTTTGTTGTCGAGTAACCAATTTTGCCATGCTTCTACTGCTTGGTTAGCTCAATTGATTGTTTATGCTACAAGCGTTGTCTCCTAAAGGGGTGAACATCGGCATGCATTACAGGCTAAACCGAATCATATCAGTTGCCTTTTCCCCCTTAGGAGTAAAGGATTATTCTCTGAATTCTCTACTAGTCCAGTAGCCTTCTCAATTTAGTTCCCTTTGGAGAGTGGATTCACTTTCAGTATACTTCTTGGTTCCTCGAGCGAGCGTGTACAACTGTTACATTACTTTATCGTTTCCGGAGAGACAAAAATTCTGCATACGTTAGACTTTCCACTACACATACGTAGCTGACTCATTCATTGGTGGGGTTAGTTTAGTTACCGAACTTTGTTGCTCTAGTTCCCCAAGTGGCGTGTAAAGCCGATGGCGATTGATGGTACAATTTTCCCTATTCTGAAGGTGGGACGGATTTGCTGAGATCTCTGCCTTTTGCTTCCCCATGAAAATGAAATTCCTCCAACATCAAAGAAAAGTACTGCTGCTCAGTGCTGAGGGGTGAAGCTTCACTCTCTCCTCGCCATGTGTCATAGTCGTGTTCTTAACGCCTGGATAAAGAAAGGAATTATGATGTAATTGCTCTCAAAGGAGACGTTGACGAACCGCACAAAATCAAACCACGCCAAGTTGGGCACAAGTTCATAAAAAAAAAAAGCATACATGATTCTAACTGATTGATATATGCACAGTACAATAGAGTAGTTGCATGCCCTGTTGTGTGACCAGCAACTGTGCATTAGTGCTGGTTAGGAAGGAAGAGTATGAGTAGCTGCTAAGCATCCCTTCACAGGAACTGTTCATTGGCTCTGGCATGGGTCATGCTCAGAGTGGACTGGCATGGAGGAGACTTTGACCCATGTGTCAGGCTCACACTTTGAGTCCACCAAACCGGTTGGTCAGGGAATCTAGCAGGAGCAAGGCAATTGCCCAATCATTAATGCATAGAAATCAACAACTCCTTCGACGACTACTGGACAAAACCCAAGAGTAGTTGCAGTAGCCAGCAATGCTTAGGCCGCGCGCCGAAGCAGAGGTGATCCACCATGTCGTGGTGTCCGTGCATGCCAGATGATGATGCTCACGGCTGTACAACTGTGCGTATCGTTGTTATCTAACCACTCCTTGCTCACATTTGCATGTGACCAAACGCGTCATGGGTCGTGTCCCCCACAAATCATGCTCACTTCCATTTGGCTCCATCCCAAGAACTGATACTTTTATTTTTTTTCCTGAAACTTTAAAATCTGATTCGTTTCGTCATCAGTTTTGCAGCTCCTGACTAAGTTTTCTGCAACTACTCCAGTTTTTAAGCTGATTTTCTGCAACTGCTGAACTGACGAAATGAACTGTGCGTGCACTGTAACTTGTACGTCTTCTCATGCACGCCCGTTCACTGTTTGCAGCGTCGCAGTCGTTCATCGGCGTCAACTACGGGACGATCGCGGACAACCTCCCGCCGGCGGCGTCGACGGCCAGCCTGCTCATGTCCACGTCCATCGGCAAGCTCCGCCTCTACGAGCCGCAGCCGGACCTGGTCGCGGCGCTCGCGGGCTCGAACATCTCCATCCTGTTGGGCATCCCCAACGGAGACGTGCCGAACCTCGCGTCCTCCCCGGCCGCCGCGGCCTCCTGGGCCGCCGCCAACATCCCCACCACGGTGACCGTCTCCGCCATCTCCGTCGGAAACGAGCTGCTCAACTCCGGCGACCCCACCCTCGCGCCCCAGCTCCTCCCCGCCATGCAGAACCTCCTCGCCGCGCTCCCCGCCGGCTCCACCACCAAGGCACGTATCTTCTCTCGTCACACTCGTGCGATCAACGCCTTAACTAAAAAACAGAGCATACACACATGGTTGCCCGGTTGCCCCGACGAACGGTTGTTGAGCGAGTGAAGTTGTTGGCAACTACGAACAGATCTCCACGGTGCACTCCATGGCCGTGCTGTCGGCGTCGGACCCGCCGTCGTCGGGTGCGTTCCACCCGGACCTCGCCGGCAGCCTGGACCCGGTGCTGGACTTCCTCCACCAGAACGGCGCGCCCTTCATGATCAACCCGTACCCCTACTTCGCCTACGCCTCCGACACGCGGCCGGAGACGCTGGCGTTCTGCCTGTTCCAGCCCAACGCCGGCCGCGTCGACGCCGCGTCCGGGCTCACCTACACCAATATGTTCGACGCGCAGCTGGACGCCATCCGCGCCGCGCTGGACGCCAAGGGGTACACCGACGTGGACATCGTCATCGCCGAGACCGGGTGGCCGTACAAGGGGGACGCCGACGAGGCTGGCGCGACGGTGGACAACGCCAGGGCCTACAACGGCAACCTCGTGGCGCACCTCAAGTCCCAGGCCGGCACGCCAAGGACGCCGGGGAAGTCGGTGGATACGTACATCTTCGCGCTCTACGACGAGGACCTCAAGGGCGGGCCGGAGTCGGAGCGCTCCTTCGGGCTGTACAAGACGGACCTGACGGCGAACTACGACGCCGGGCTCGCCAAGAGCGGCAGCACGGCGGCTCCCACCATTCTGACTCCATCTCCGCCGCAGCAGGTTCTACAATATCAATTCTGTCTGCTGCCTTGGTTTGATAGAATGGGGCGTTACTGACGCCGTCTGAATTTGCAGGGCATGCTGCAGCCGAGCAGGGGGGCGACGCCGACGCCAACGGGGTTCTGCCAGACGACGGCCGCCGTGCCGGGCAGCACGCAAGGCCAGCAGGTGACGCAGACCAGCTCGTGCTACATCCCTGCCGAAGCCGTGTCGCGGCGAGCTGACGCCGGGACACGGCAGCTTGTTTGGTTTGGTGTTTTGCTGTGCCTGGCCATGGTCGCCGGCAAGTAGCTACAGCAATACAGCGTTTGTATGTGTCGGAACTAGTACAGTATACAGTAAAGGCTTTTGCAGCCCACTCGCTGCCACCGTATATATATTAGATTTCACGAAAACAGCTACACACAGTCGAACGTTGAGCCGGTTCCTTTTTCCTTGCATTTGCGGATCTGCCTCAACGGTTGCACCGTTTTTGAAGTACAAATACAAATGCAAAGGATATAAAGGTAGGATTTGATTGCGTGAGCCTTCCAACTTAAACAAAAGGCCGATACACGAGCAATGTTGTGCATCTTATCTACAGAGCTAACTAAAGTTAGTTTCGTGATATGAACACTTGAGCTGCTTGCTTAAGCTGCTGCATCTTCGATTTATGCGCTTTGGCATATCTACGCCAGCAACAACTTGATTTTTTGCAATTCAGATATAGCTGGGCGCAGAGTTCAACGTCGATGGCATCAATATCTTGGAACCACAATCGAACTGGGCTTCCAATCTTCTGATCCGAACTCTTAACCTTGGCAAAATTCCTTTCTAATCAATGCTGGAAACATCAGCATCATCATGATTTAAGCTTGTTCCAAAGATAGGTTGCTCTTCTGATGATCGGGTCTGCTGAGGAGCCTTCCGCATATGCTTCCAAAGCTCGTAGGAGCTTTATGAATTTGGTTCCATCGTCCTGAAGCAGTAGGTGAGAAGAATTTATACAGGGAGAAGCATAAAACGAGCACACTTTTAAGCTGTAATTACTACAAAGATATGATGCTCAGTTTTAAGTCACCTGTGGCTTCTGAAATGCAAGGTCAGTTGTCTTGAAAGGAACCATATAAGGAGGAAGATCAGAACGTAATTTGGCCTACAATTGGGTGAAAAGAGTTTGGTTGAGAGGTGGTCTCTTAACAATTAGAAAGGAAGCAAGAATTTTTCACAGAAATACCAATAAATAATACCAGGCTTTTGCAAAGGATTGCCTGTTCCGAGTCTGATATCAGAGCCTGAAAATAACCACGTTAACTTGGTTCCATGATATCATTTCATAAACTCTCATCGTGGTCTACTTGGGGGCATATGCACTAATTACGTTTAGGACCATATCACCAACGACAAGCCTAACTAGGATAATCCTCTCTCCTTGCCTTCTCACGTCCACCACTCCATCCTTGAGACATGGTGCTGACCACATCCATTACAAAAAAGGAATCATATAACCAAATGAAGTGAAATCCGGCATTGCTAGAGTTTCTTTGCAAAGACACAAGTGAACGTTTATACATGCGAAAAAGGAGAGGAGTTATCATGTACAGTTACCTGTTTAATTCGCTCATCCTCAACTTCATCCACAGATTTCAGTAGATTCTCCAAGGAACCTATTTAGAATTATAAAAAATAAGAACATCATTGCTGTGCCTTTGAAACCTCTCAAGGTAATCAGGGTGACAGATATGCCAATGCTCCCTACGAAAAAGCTTGACAAACAAGATTAAACAGGTGAATAGTCTATAGAAGACTCAGGTGGATTCCTAAAGGGACCCTGGTAATGTTTCCACTGTGGTGCGTATGCAAGATATTCTAAAATCTATCCAATTTTTATAGCATGTGCACTTAGATCAATCAGTTTGCACTAACAAGCTAAAATAAATAAATAACTCTGCTACAGCATATAAATCTTTTTTTAAATAATCCAGATCTAATTAGTCTTTCAAGGGCAAAATTCTATAAAGAAACATACCAAACTTAGTTATCAGCTTTACTGCATTAACATCTCCAATTCCGTCAACTCCTGCAAAAGAAAGTGTTTCCAGTCACATCATAAGCATCTCACTGTTAATGGGTTCCAGCAAAGATAAATTCAGATCACAGAGATGCATTGCGGCAAAGAATGATGAATAATCGCTGGTAAAAGTTATAGTCAGAAGATAATTTTGGGCACAGAAGGATTTGCATTTGGACTTACAAGGTAAGTAGACTTAATAAGGTTTATAGCCTCATTTGATAGGTCAGCCAAGGTCTTTATTCAACAGCTAAAGTTACAATTCAATCACACAATACAGCAAAGCAATAAGTAAACAAGTAGAAGAAGCAATAGGAAGGCAGTATTTCTATATAGCCACCAGTGTGCTTGGCTGCCTAGCTTCGTGCAAAAGAGAAATGAAATCTCCTTGTTTGTCACGAAACAGTTATCAGAAAAGATAATAGGCCAGGTTCATGCAGCAAACAGACCAAACAACCCAAAGTATGTTACATTCATATACTTAGTTCTTTCTTTATCAGTCAACGGGAATAAAAAAGGGAAAAGGGTATCACTTGCTAGAAGAGGCATGCATCATAGGACAAAACAGCAACAAAGGACTACCAGGTATATTGTCAGCCTTGTCTCCTGAAAGCGCAACAACATCAACAAACTGCGAGGGTTTCAGGGCTCCATATCTCTTGACAAAGTCTTCAACCCCAAATGAAACCATTCTGCATGTCCGAATCATGAAATTTAACTATTTGAATCGTTCAGTTACACTTGAAATGTAACAAAACATTTGAACTGACCCTGAACCGCGTGGAACAATCCTGAGCAAACGCAAAGAAGGTGACAAAATTTGGAAGAAGTCTTTATCAGGAGAGACAATCCGCACCTTCAAAGAGGGGCATTTTAAGACAAATGTATTAGTCATAAAAATGATCAAAATACACGAGATTATACCTTGTGCATATGTGCCTGTTGTGCTTTGTGGTTGGGTGTAGGTTATTTTTTTTTTGTTTGTTTGATAAACAATGGATAGAATAATTGAAGAAGATCAATGGTGCAGGTAGTTACCTTGTAACCAGCCGACACACTGTTTACAGCCAGGGTGCCAATAACATCATCAGCTTCAACACCTGGGACCTGCATCAATTATTTTACAAAGCCAAATATCAACAGCTATATCATTTGAGAGAGATGCAACTCTCCTGCGTGTTACCCAACATACTAAATAGTAAATAGCTATCCAGGTTGTAATCAAATGCATAAATGATATTATTTTACCTCAATTACTTTGATTGACATTGCCTTAATGGATGCCTTCAAGTATTGCATACCCTGGACAACGGTGTCTGGCGTTGGGGTGCGATTGCTCTTGTAAGCAGGGTACAGCATATGACGAAAGGTCATTCCTAAGGGGAAAGAAGAGAGAATGGTATTGTCTCTTGGGTTCAAATATGAGAGGAAACAGGATAAAACAGCTGCAACTGAAAAGCACCCAATTGGAACCTGACCCTCCTAAAGCAAAGATATCTTCTGCCAAGTGGCTGTGCAAACATCAACACTTAAGTTTTGACATGTTCTCTTTCCAATACATAAGCAAAATATCTCTAAGAACCTGCCAACTTGGAGCATACTACTTAGCGCTTTTTTAGTAGAGGAAAGAACAATTGGAAAGAGAATCAGAATCAAGAACTAAGCGCAATAGAAGTCGTAGAAACCAAAAGTTGGCAGCGCTACAATGGCATTACATAACATTCCAGAACTGCTTTATCCAAACATTCCTATATCATTCCTACTGGCTCTCCAACTGCTACTTCCTTGGTCAAGGAATCGAGTATAGCAAAACATGGCTTATGTGCAAGTCACTAAGTCAGGGCTTCAGGCCATCAAGAAGACAATATGCGGATCAGTCCAAGATCTGCTAATTGTCAGCCACATATACCTTCTCCCATGATCCCATCAATTCGAGACATCTTAACCCTTACCTTTTGCCATGTGACATTCTTTGGATGGCATGGCAGTATTATGACCATATGGAACTCCTGAAAAGAAAAGTTTGGTAACTTATTTGTTGCTTTCAGAAGTTTAAGGAAATTCAACACTTTAAATTTGCAGAGACTAGGTCCATCTCACAATCTAACCTCTAGGGATGCTCAAACAAGGAATTTAAGATGAAAATAAAAGACCACCGACCCCCACCCCCCTCCCTTCCGCCCCACCCAAAAAAGGAAAAGGTATAAAACATATATATTGATTTCATATTTGATCAAACATCTTTGACAAAAAATTGAATAAAAAACTTTCGTGAATGGTAACGAGAAATCGGATAGCAAGGTAAAGCTTCCGACATATCAATATCTTGGTCTAGTGCTGACTAAGCTCAATAAGCTGAACAATGCAAACATCATATTATGACAAGGATTCAATGCTTATTGATTAAAAAAGTGGCGAGTGTGTGCTGCGGAGAGTGATCAACAAGTGGCATGAATACTAAAAAATTAAACAGAATGTGTATACTCGGTATAAGAATTATCCTGGGCACAGCTTACCATCATGGTCAAACACGACCTACAAATGGGTTAACAAAATCATGAGGGATGTGAGGGAATAAAAAAACAAACAGATATTGATGGCAGTAGAAACCATGCTAGAACTGAACATACCGCAGCATGAGATGGAATGAACTCCAGCATGTCAAGAAGCTGCAGAAAATAATCAAAAGAATCACAAAGATGAAAAGCATACAAAGCAAAATATGAAATTGTAAAATGTTAATATGTAGTTTGGCACCTCACCACTAAAAATATGTGCAGCCACAACAGGCCAATACACAAGTAAAACATACATTAACATTAACTGATAGTGAACTTCTGTAAGCCGCAAAACAGATTAATCCTCTGAAACAGGCAGCTATGTACAACAAATTTTCCTTTGACTTTTAGCCTTCCCAGCACGTCCAAAATTGCAATGGAAATGACCATCTAGATCCAGGCTACCACACTTGGTAAACACTCTATCTATTCCACAATTCTGTAACCTCATAAGAGTTTTGCTACAGCAAGAGTGGACAGGGTTGATGCTCACAGTCCATTTACTCTATTTGTGACAATGAATTAGAAAACAAAGCTGTAAAAATATATAGAAATTTAAGGGTATAGTTTTCACTATGGATCAGGGATTCTTAGGAAAGACTCTGTTTGACCATGGAACAATCCTACTTACCAGGGATAGAGCTTTGAATATAGTCAAAACCCAATCTCCATTTCCATCAGCGTGCTCCAACTGGCCATGCTGCAGTTGTGCTACACCCATAGAAATAAAAATAGATGAATTGCTGATTCCAGAAATTTAAAAAAAATGCAAAAAGAATGCATAGAAAATGAGATGAGCATGTGTACAGCAGTTGCTTTTGGTGGCCTTTTTTTCTTGTGAATTTCAATATTATGCAGGAGGAAGCTCATGTGGTTTAGACAAAGGCGGTTTCATTGACACAACTTTGACATGATGACACTAACATAACCACAGAAGAACAAGTTCAATTCCAGTATATCATTTGCCGATCAAAGTATGTATTAAAATGAAGACATCAAGGTGCTTCCTCTCTAGATGTTTGCTAATAAGAAACAGGAAGCAAAAGGCTAACAACACATATCAACAAAACGGTCCATTGAAGAAGAAATCAGAAAAATACTAACCCAATATCTTGTAGTAGGATCTGTACATCACTGATGTTCCATCAACAAGCATTATTCTGCCCTTTGAGGAATCAGCACGAGTGACACCATCGGTCGGATTCGACAATGTGTCCAATATGCCTGAGGGTATGCTGTCATCATACAGTGGAATCCGTGGAGTATTCTGCACTGATGGTCCTTGAAAACTCTCAATCGAGTCTGTGATTGGCAGAACTGACTTCCCTGAAAAGCCCTGATATTAAATAGAAATTTAAGAACAAAAGTTAGTTTGAATGACCATCATTTTAAATTTAAGCCCTGATATCCTTGAACCTATTGTGATGATAAACTTTGAATGACAACCATTTTGAAGCGAAAAAACGCTTGACCAATCCAACACACTATGAACAAAATAAAAAACCAGTGACTATTCGAAACTGCAATATATATGGTTACCCTGAACTTCACAGAAATCGAACAGCACAATTCCGATTTTGTACATAGAAGAACCTTGACTGCAAGCAAAGCATGGCAACGCAACCAGATTGCAAGTGGAGTGGTTCACGAACTTCCTGGTTCTACAAGGGCTAGTGCCTAGTGGGCATCACACAAATATGCCCCGCCCCTTCCTAATCCCCAAGTCGTCACGCCATGAGAGGAGGAAGGGGTATATTGTAACATTTACCTTCCTGAGAACGGTTAGTGGCGACGGGAGCTGCCGGGAGGCGGCGGTGCGGTAGAGGAGGAGGCGGGGCGCCGCGGCGGCGCGGAGGAAGCAACAGGCCATCGGCGGAGGCTACCTCTTCCGCATCTCCCGCGAGGAATGGTGGAGGGGAGAAGGGCTAGGGTTTACGGGGTGGGGATTGGGATGGAAGATGAGGATGGAGATTGAGGCTGGAGGACGAGGCGTTCGACGGAATGCGCGGGCGGAGTGGAAAGAGGAGCTGCAGCGGCAGTCGCAGAGCGCCAGGCCAGCCAGAGAGGGGTTATGGACGGGGATGGCGTGGCTCAGGTCTGCGCTTGATTTTAGTAATATAATGCTAATCTGTTCCAATAGTTCACAAATCCATTGTCGTCTAGTCCGGTTAGGATACCTGGCTTTCACCCAGGCGACCCGGGTTCAAATCCCGGCAATGGAACAATTTGAGTTTTTTTTTTTATCCTTCAGGTCTCTGGGATCATTCCCTTGTCAATCAATTATCACTGAATCCAAAACAACGGAAATGCTAGCATGCTCCTCACCGAAATTCCATTGAGACTTGCAGAAGCAAGCATACTGCATAACAAAGTGGCCGATGAGATCTCCAAAAGGATTGACTAGATTGCTTAACAGTTTGGTCGCCATCAGTTCATGAGTCTTCAACGTCTTGTACTCTTTGTACTCTTGTTAACGACATCAGCCAAAATGCTACCTTCCTTCTCGATCATGCCTCGCTGCTTGTACAATGCACATGACCATTGTTGATCCATGTGGATCGTATCTACCCCTGCACAAGCGGTTCTGTGACCTTCCTTCTCGACGCGGGCAACAAGCAGATGACGCTGACAAATCATGGGTATCGGAATGGCCTGAATAAGCAGCGATTACTGTACCATTGCAGGAGCTCCCTGCAGGCCAGTTTCTTTCGATCAGTTCTGGGTTTGAGTAAACTGCTATATGCCACAGTGCAATAGACTTCACATGGTTGGATTATCAGCTGTTCGTCGGGCATTGTGGAAGTCCAGAAATTCAGTTTGTCTTGAAGGAAAAAAAAAAGATCTCCTACTGAGATTATCTGTTTGGCTTCTTCCTTTTTATCATATTGGGCAGGTTTGCAAACCCCGGAGGACAAGGCCTGTTTAGAGATGGGAGCTGAAGCAATGAAGGGGACGGTGCTGCACTTCCATCCGCAAGAAGCAACCCTAATGACACTGAATGATGCTACTTCAGTAGAAGATGATGATAGATGCACGGGTGCTGGGAAACTGGAAGGTGAATGCTGGTGACAAAAGTTGGAGTTGGGTGCGAGGAAGCACTCCTGAATCTTCAAAGTCTCCTTTCTTTTGTTTCTGGTGGAGTGATGTTTCCACACAGTGGAGTTCCTTTGCTTTTCTGGTAGCTACCTGGTACTCTTAGTATCTAGTTCCAGTGGAGGTCTTTGCACCTAGCCTCATGTTGGGTTATTAGTTAAGTTTCCTATTAGTATCCAAACTCGTGATGACGAGATAACATCCGTAATTTCATTGCTTATGTGGTAATGAAATTCGGGCGATACCCACGGTGGAAAACAGCAAGACACTTCAGAATTCAGAACCAGATGATTATCGAATTCATTTTCAGATTCTTTGCCACAAAGTTCAAACCGACAGCATCTCGCAGTCGCTGCATCTATTGATGCGTCTTGCAATGACCAGAAAGGCGGGAGGGATCGAGCTGCCTGCCCGCAGGTCGTCGCCGATCGCCGTCCTCTCCTACTCGAGCGCGGCCGCCAACGCGAGGCGCCGAGGCAAGGCCTTGTAGGAAGCACGGAGAGAGTTCAAGCGCTGGGTGGTGCGTGTTTGTGCAGGTGTTCGGTTCCGGGGCAGAGCTATGGCGACGGCGGGGGCGTAGGCCTCCCCGTCAGTGTCTCCGGGCACCTCGTCACAGGCGCGCTCCGCCGAAGCTGGTGAAGACCTTGGAGGCTTGGAGCACCCTCGCGCCGAACGGGTACGGATACTGGATACAGAAGGTGCGACAGCGGTGGAAGTCTCCGCGCTTACCGTCGTCTCGTCGGGCGGCGGCCGGAGGGGAGGAGGAACGCCGGTGAGATAGGACCGCTGTCAAAAACTATTTTGCAAACCAGACCCTCTTTTGGATCGCGACTCCTCTCCGCGAACCAATTATTTGCATATAACCCCTATTTCGGATCGTGATTATTCTCCGTGATCTAAATATTTTCATATAACACCCTAATTTTGATTGCAACTATTCTCCGCGATCCAAATATTTACATTTAACCTCCTATTTTTGAATCGCGGTTATTCTCTGCGATGCAATAGTTTTCAAAATAGCCCCTCATTTCGTTTCGGCTGAACCTCCCTCGCTCGCTCTCCCATTGCTATGGCTGCCCTTTCCCATCCGGCGCCGGTGATGTGGACCTGCCGGAGAGGCGGAGACTCACAGCCGGTGCTGCATCGGATATCCCGGTCACGGATTCCCCTCACCTTGCCCCTCCCCGTAGTCCTCTTTGTCAGCCGCCTGCCAATCCTCTCCCTTCTCCAGGATGAGCAGAGGTAAAGAGTGCATCCAGATTCAGTTTGGTGGATTGGGACTGGAAATTGTCAGACTCTGCTTATTACGGATCTTTGATCGCCGCTTGCGTCTGTTGAGGTGAGATGCATCAAGCCATGAGAGTGTGTTTGGAAGGTTGTGTCTTGTGATATGCCTGATGCTGCACATTTTGGGAGTGAGACTCTGACAAGGAAATTCTAACTTGCTTCCCGCGCTTGTTCTCATCACCTGATGAATCCATGATCGATTGAGTTTGCAAGGGAGGAGAAGATTGCCAAGGGCTAAAGGAGGAGTCGAGGGCAACGGGATCAGTCAAACTACAGTTCTGAACATTCCAGTGGCGTATCATCAACGAGCCCAACCATGAATGTTCTTCCACACCTCTCATCAAATTGTGCCTAGACAGAACCATGGGCAGTGGTGCTCTAGTTGACTGGCTCGCGTCGGTGCACTATCTCCTTGATGATGGCCACCCCATCAGTTCATCCCTCGTCAACGTCGCGTTACCGATCTGAAGCTCCATGCCTCTTTCGATCCATCAGGTTCGCGCTGTTTGCAGGATAGTACTGGGAAAGGAGCGGTCGGCGAAAGGCACAATGAGCCAAGCGGTAAGGCCTCCTTTGGAATGTAGGAAAAAAACGTAGGATTCCCATTCCTATGGATTCAGTTACTGTAGCGCGCTTTGGTACGCAGGGATAAGGCTCTGCAGCAAACCAACCGGCAAAGCAAGCTCGGAAGCATTGTTTGAGAATAGGATAATCCAGATGCTATGCAACACGTGTGCGTGCGCCAACTTGCAAGGCAGTTCAGTTTCAAAATAGATTGATGATAACAATGGGCAAGGCAAAAGAACCGACGGTTCGGATCACGCTAAATCTCCATCAAAAAGCCCAAATTTAGAAAGATGTGGAAGCGCGTGTTTGAGAATCAATGGAGCGGATTTCGTTCTATAGGGATATGGATAGAAGAGCATGGAATTGGAGCTCAAAACAATGGCATAAGAGCTTAAACTGTACTCCCTTTGATCCAAATTATAGGATCTAGAAAAGTCAAAACAACCTTTAATTTGAAACGAAGGGATCTAAACAATCTATAATTTAAAATGGAGGGAGTAGCTAAATTGGCAGTGCGGGGGGAAGATGTGGCCTCGCCGGCAGTCAGGAAGTTTTAAGAGGCGGCGGAGCCAGAGGGAAAATGTCACCAGAGAGTTTTTATTTTATTTTCAATTGTATTTTTTTATCTACCATCCTAGTAACAATTTTGTGCTCAGTCGGTCAGTCCAAGAAAATTCCACGCACGTAACTCACACCGGCCTTAAAACGGCCCTCCAAACAGGCAAAGTTCAAGCACACCATTCACAGCATGAGTTAAAGTAGCACAGACAGCATGAGTTATTAACTCAAAATAGCCTTTCGCAACAAAAAAAACTCAAAATAGTAGCAAACTACCCGTTCAGCACGCATCAAAAGCAAACGGCGACAAAAAGGGTACATTTCTGTTCCCGATGTTTCATGAAATCAGTACTTGAGTCGAACAGTGTAGCAAACTACCATATGCGAAGCTATTTGTACAGCAAAAAAGGAAACTATGACATCGTATGCTATCTGAGAATATTCACGATATTCACGAAGCGATGAGGAGTCTGCAGGCATCGAATTGTTACCACTATTTCTAGCACAAACGGCTATAAGTGAAGGCTATCTACTGTTCTCGGTACAACCTCAGTGCCCTGAAAAAGAAAGAGATAATGGAGCAATTAGCAACCTTTCATGTACCAAGTTCTGGATGCTCTAGTGATCTTAAGTGCCCACTGGACTGCAATGGCATTGTACTCGTCTAGCATCGCTCAATGCACCGAAGCGGGAGACAATGTTGAAGTTGTTACGGAGGAATTTCATTGCGACTTGCCTACCAGATCTGGTATTGCAGTTTGATAAGGCGATGTCACTACATTATCAGAATGAACTCCAGAAAGACTTTTCAAGCTTCTGTTTCAAGATGGTAATGAAGACTACATATCCAATGGAGAAACAAGCATCTGAGCTGTACACCAAATTGATATTTGACTTGTTTCAGGATGGGAGCTTGTTGCATCTTCAGACTTTTTAGTGCCGAAAGTTGAAACTGGGCACATTAGCAAATTTGAGGTAACTAAATCTTGTGTTGCCAATAGTAGATACACTGTTGTCTACAATAAGCCGGGGAACAGCATAACTTGCAGTTGCCACAAATTTGAATTTGCTGGCATTCTTTGTCGGCATGCCTTAAGGGTTTTAATTGTTATTGGTGTGCAAGTGCTTCCTGATAAATATATACTGAAAGCGATGGACAAGAAACGCCAAGAATGACATGTTATTTGCAGTCCCCGAAAGCTCAAAAGGACCTCTGGCCTGGCGGTGTAATGATCTGCACCGTGATGCTATCAGATTTGCTGAGGAAGGCACAACATCTTCAGTGATGTACAAAATTGCCAAAGAGGCTCTGCTGAAGGCTTTTGCTGAAACTTATCCTCAAAGGAAGTTCCATCCGAAATAAATAAGTAGAGATCTTGCTATCATGGTAGGGCCTTTGTCTTACTCTGCTTGATGTAGTTCGGTAGTAGCTTACTGCTGATGACTTGATGCAACGATGCTTCTTCTTTGTTGGCATTCTAACAGCTGTTATGTACAAATTGCAAGTAAATTCATTTGAGGTAACTGCTGCACTACTTTCGCATATCAGTAGAGTTAACAAGGTTACAAGGATCTTATCCATGTACCTGATGGCACAATCAAAAAGCAATCTGAATTCTGAAGACAGATGACCCCTCTCTGTATGGCAATTGTATGGTCCTCCGTGCACATCCTCCCTCCTTTCGGAATGTTCTTTTGAGGTAAGTCTGCAATTGTTTCGGAGGAGATGTCCTGAGACCGCACAGTTTAGTAAATGATGTAACAAATCATCCCTCTGAATGAACAGGAGGCAGCGGCGCAGGAACACCGCTCTTTCCATTTGTGGCTCCTGTTACTTGAAGAAAGGCCCATTCTGGTGCTGGTACTCATCACCTTGCATAGGATCTGACGATGCTCCAAAGACGGCAATCAAGAGCTGCATATCTGGCCTCTATGGCACCCTACAGGATTGTAACACTGTAGCTGTCAAACTGCCAGTTCTGTATATCTTCAGCATTCGTGCTTTTGTTGACAACAGGCTGCAAATGAAACCATTATTATGGCAAGTGGCCACTCAAGATGCATGCAGGATTCTTTAAAAAAAAAGATGCATGTAGGATTCTATTTTTGGGCTAATTGCTGCCTGTGAAGGAATGGAGCACCAGCTTCTGGCATCAGCCTCAACTGTTCATCTGTTGCCATTGAAGAAGGCTGTGTGCTTCATTAGTTCATTGTACTGTTGTACCTGCAACCAAATCACAAGCATTCAAAAGATTAGATTCAAACTTCGCTGGCATTTATATGCCCCTCAGTTTAAAGCACTGTCCTCCACTTCTGTTCGTCCTGCCAGAAAAGATAAGGTTATTTATCGATGAGAAAAGATTTTAATCTTCCATAAGTTGTGAGCCTAGCAGCTGACATATCGAACAATAGCTGACGAGTGGGTCCGCATGACAGTGGCGATGCTTTCACAGTTTGACCGCGCCCTGGCCGGCTGACTGTTTCCGCATCAGGGGTTCATCTGGAAAATTACGGTACCATTGGGAGCTGAGATGCAATTCCTCCAGGCAAAAGCACCCCTCGCCAACGTTTCATCCACCCCCTCGGCGTGATTCAAAATCCGCGCCCTGGTCCCCACCCGTCCCCTCCGTCTGGCCTCGTCTAAAAATCCCGGTCGCTCTCTCGCTGGCCTCAAGCTCCCCCCGCTTCAGCTCCCATCCCCCTCGCCTCGGCGCCCCCCCCAAAACCCTAACCCTAGCTCACCCCCCGGCCCGAGCTCAGGCGCCCGCACCGGGACATGGACGGCGGCGGCACGCCCCGCTCGCCGGAGGACGTGTTCCGGGACTTCCGGGCGCGCCGGGCCGGCATGATCAAGGCGCTCACCACCGGTACGTGCCGCGGCTGCTCCTTCCATTTCCCCCCCTTGCGGAGGTGGTTTCTGAATGGTTTCGGGGGTTCATGAGGCTCCGGAACCTTCGATCAGTGGTTTCCCGGGTGGCTGATTTGGTTCCCTTTGCTTGGGTTTTTGCAGACGTGGAGAAGTTCTACCAGCAGTGCGACCCAGGTGAACTCTCGCGCCCGCGCTCGCTCCTCCGATTCGCCGTACTTGGGCACCGAATTCGTGTGATTCGGTGGCGTTCGTGCTGTTTCGTGCCGGAATGATTGGGCCTTGGAGGAGGTTGACTGGGAGGTCTTGTGTGATTTCTGTGTTAGTTACCGAGAGGAGTAATTTTTTTGTGTGGATTTTGGTCCTATAGTTTGGGGATTGTTGCTTCTCGCTTCGATCTATCCCTGGATTTTACTGGATTTTCCCTCTTTGCTGGTTTGGGGAATTTGGCCTTGAAGGAAAAAGCTTCTGTGCCTTTTACCTCTTGCGGAAAAGTTTGATGGGATTATTCTCTGTTGGTTTGGTGCTTCTTGCTTTCGATCTACTAGCAGATTAGGGGGTGTTTAGTTCCTTGAGCTAAAAGTTTAGTCCGTGTCACATCGAATATTCGGATGTTAATTAGGAGAATTAAATATAAGTTAATTATAAAACTAATTGCACAGATGGAGGCTAAACGGTGAGACGAATAATTAGGCTTAATAGATTTCTCGCCGTTTAGCCTCCATCTATGCAATGGGTTTTGTAAATAGTCTATGTTTAATACTCCTAATTAGTATCTAAACATTCGATGTGATGGGACTAAACTTTAGGGGTGGTAACCAAACACCCAGTTTCCTGCTAACAAAAGGATGTTGGACGAATGAGGTATAGGAGGGAGCTCCTTTTTTATTTTTGAGCTACTTTCCTAATTGGATGACGTTTACCCGTACTGTTCATTTTGGGCTCGGGAGACCTGGAGAGTAAAAGTAGTGGCAGGTGAGCACGTTGCCCACCTCATGAGGGGTAGTTTGGGCCTTTCAGAAGTCAGGGTCGCTTTCAGTGACAACGCAAAAAGAATAATACTACGTACTAGGGAAGTCACTGGAGCATACGAAGACTAGCACTGACACAGGGTTACTTCTTTATCGTGGTCCAAGTGGCATCGAAGTGGAATCTTCCTCTTATTGTATTATTTGAATTTCTGAACCAATCACCTTTTACTATCTTAACCCATTAGTTTCTTATTACAATGTGCTTTTTTGGCAATCGTTTATAGGGATACATAATGGGCATTGGCTGATTGGCATAATGGCATCTACTAATCCTTGACTGACTGATACAACCTGAGTTGTAGACTCGTACTTTTATTTTCCTGTTTTTCTGTTTCTTTCTTTTTCCTGCCCTCTAGTTTCATTTTTCAGTGTGCATTCAGTCTTTTGAAACATTCTTGGTTCTGGTTTCTTTCGGGTTCAAATAGCATAAAAGAAAGAATCTCGACAAACACTCAGAAGCTTAAGACATAACATTTTGATTGCAGAGAAAGAGAATCTGTGCTTGTATGGCCTCCCCAACGAAACATGGGAAGTGAACTTGCCTGCAGAGGAGGTTCCTCCTGAACTTCCAGAGCCGGCTCTAGGAATTAATTTTGCACGCGATGGGATGGATGAGAAAGATTGGCTGTCACTTGTTGCGGTGCATAGTGATGCTTGGCTACTGGCTGTGGCCTTTTACTTTGGAGCAAGATTTGGGTTTGACAAAGAATCCAGGTATTGTACTTATTATTTTTTTGACGGGAAGGTATTGTACTTATTATTGATCTGGTTGTATCTCTCTTATGTTGGTGTACCCAATCTTGTTATCTGACTGTACTATGCTTGTGTGCTGTAGAGTAGTGAGGTTTTATTCTTATAATTGCTATTATGCAGTTATTACTTATCATTGTTTGCATTGATTGTGTTGAAAATCTAAAATTACTTTGGTCATCAGAGTCCTACAAATGTCTCATTGAGGAGCACATTCTGCTAAGACAAATACTCCTCCATTCTTCTCTCTTTGAGATATTGGATCTTGAATTCCAGATCGTCAGAATCATCATTGGTGCTAACTTCACTAGTTTATAATCTCCACATGCATCTTGCTGCCTTCTCCAACCAAGATTGCTGCCGTTGCTTTTAGTTGCTCCTGCTTGGTTTATCTTTTACTTTGTATCTGGTGGGTTTTTGGTCTATTGGTAGTGCTTCTTGGTGATTCTATCAATCAAGATTGCTGGTTTGTGGTGTAATCTGCTCTCTAATGTCCTCTATTCCGTCATGGTTTCTTCTCCTTGTCTCTAGAATTTTGACGTGAAGCTAACAGGTAAATAATAGAATGGTCTTCTACCGTTCTTATGATTCTCGATGGAAATACTGCTTTGGAGGCTTATTGATAGTACCATTAAAAAGCTTGAGACTTGTTTGGCAAAGTCGAGGGAGAGTTTTTTTATTAAGTCAAAACACGTACTATTGTTTGTCAGATCATTGATGCTGAGATGGCCATTGCCTTTTTGTTGGTATTATCTGATTTACATTTCGGCTGAGAATAAGCGGAACCTTCGAAGGAATGATATCTTCCAAGTAGTTTGTCTTGCCCATTTTCATTGTTAAGGTTTATTCCTTCTTCACCAGATAATCCTTTTGAAGAATTCTTCATGCCATGTGGTTCCATTCGGTGTCAAATGGATCAATGGCCCAATCTCCATGCCAAACAAGCAAGAATGATGCACAGTCTTCCATTAAGAAGTTTGCAGCATTGTTTACATGATGTCTTTGGTCAGAGTTCAAACCACCTCATACACAATCATTTATTCGTACTATTCAAACTGCCTCTTACAGAATCACTCCCTCCGTTCCAAAATGTAGGTTGTTTTAGCTTTTCTAGATACATAGGTTTAGCTATGCACCTAAATATAAGGTTATGTCTAGGTACATAGCAAAATCTATGTACCTAGAAAAGTCAAAATGACCTACATTTTGAAAACGGAGGGAGTACTCACTAACGATAGAGCTCCTTAGATGGAGCCTGGAGGATGCCATTTGCAAGATATTGCTGATTGGACATGTCTTTGTGCTATTTCTTAGTTGTCATTGGTACTCCATCTCCAACACTTGTGGCTGCTTATCCACCTAGCTGATGTTCTTTTGCACCTGCCCAATGGTTACAGTCAGGACTTGGACCACAAAAAGTTGTCCTGTGTGGCTAGTACTGTAGGTTTGATCATGATAAAGGATCCCTGCTTCAAGTTTTTTCCATGTGGCTGTTTTCATAAACATGGCCAACATGAGGATCTATGCCATGAGTGCTAGAATTGTTAGATGGATCATGAGGCCCTATCTTCTGCAACCTCCTTTATCAGTGATTCTTTGGCTTCATGAGAACACTAAACTCAAGCTCGTGTCATGTCATTTGTTAAACATCTGATCTTCGATTTCTGATCTATCTTCTTCAAGTCAAGACTATGGACATACCTGGACCATCTCGAACTTTCTTCTACTTGCTCACAGTCAGGTATTGTTGATTCATCTGGCTCTTTATCCTTGGCACGGATGCACCATTGTTTTTTTTATGCTCTACTAGAACTAAAGCATCTTGTGTTCAGGCAGACGATGGTACGTCCTTACCTGTTATTTCCTTTTTCCTCCTCATGAGCAATCAAGCTGTATTTTAAGTCTATGGAGTGCTCTTCCTGGTTACCTCCTTGAGCAAAGGGTACCGTGCTATGATCCTTGATTTTGTTCTATCATATCTGCTGTTTCCTTATTTCTCATCATGAGCAAACCAAGTTGTCTAATCATTCTATGCAGTGTGTTTTTCTTGGTCACACCACTACACTGGGGCTATCATGTTATGATCTCTGACATATTATTTGTTGTATCATTTCATGGTCCTCAGTTTCCCCCCAAAATGTTGAAACCCCTAATTCCATTTTGATGATCATTCTCATTTTCATCGGAAATGTCGAAAGCCCTAATTCCTTTACTGAAACATAATGCAATCCATGTTCTGTTCGGATAAAGAATCCAGGACCGAGGGTACAGAAGAGCAGAGTAAAAGAACCAGGAAGACAGCTAGCAAGTGGCCAACAGAGCAACTCAGTTTAACTAGACTGATGAGAAAACTATAAACAGATTAACACTCCGCACTGAATTGCTTCTACTCATTATATTATTTGCACATGATGTGTGATTTGTTTGAGTGTTTGTTTTATGCATATACTCACGAATCACCTCTTCTGTTGAGCTGCTTTAGATAAGGATCCACATGGTTGCAGTGTATGCTTGGTCTTCATTCTCTTTTTCATCAATTTAGTTTCCCTACTCTGGCATGATAGATTGGGGCTTACCCTGTCCTACTCAGGCATGCAAACTTTCTAGGAGCTTGAGCTTTCCTTGTAGCCTTAGTGCAGAACTATTTTGCCTTTATAATCACAAGATAATGGGAATCGGTTATGACAATGTGGCATGCTGTTCACAGAATTTGTTAGTATCAATTTTAAGCTGTGGGCTGTAGTTTTTCTTCTTTTGCTTAAATTTCTGGAGTCATGATTCTTGTCTGTACCATGTCTCTGAAGTTAACTGACCCATATAACTAAGAGGTTCTCTGAGTGAATCTTTTAACATTTTCTTGTCAAGTAACCTGCAACCCAACTCTCTTTGTTTCAGCATAGTTTGTATTGGCATCCATTAGTTATAATATTCTTAATCGTGATTATTGTGGAGCGGTAAAGATGTTGCAAAGAAAAACTGCTACTAATAACCTGAGGTGTTGGCATGTTGTGAATTGCTATTCTAACTGGAAAGTGTTAGGTATATTGATTTTTGTTGTACATTTAATCACAAAAAATTCAATTTTACAATTTTAGGTCAAACTCAAAGATGAAATTTGATTACTGTTTGAATGACTAACCAAACAATCAAATTTGTTTATCTTGCTTATCACTATAATAATAAATTTATGGTTGAAAAATGTAGTTGCACCATTTGAGATTTAAATTCTAATTGTCTTATTTCGGCCTTAAGATATTCAATTCTACATAATCTTTTTGTGTCCATTATATTTTCAAATTCAAGCTTAATAATAATGTCATGTTAACATTTTGATAGGACTAACTTGATGTTTTTGAATTGTCTATGAATGTTGCCTCAATTCTCTTATGCTCATTTTTCTTTGACATTTCCTTTTCCCTCTAAAGCGGAGGTGTGATCCCTTTATTTCCATACAGTGGGAATCTCTCTTACCACTGAAACAGCACATTCTTTTCCCATATTAGAAAAATCGGGGGTGCATCTATAGTCAAAATTACCAGTTTGTTTTTAAGTAATAAACTTATGCTGCATTAATTTCTCACTGGTACCAAGATGGAGAAACTCTGAGTTCAGTTATATAGGGCTCGTTTGCTTCTGATCCTGGGAAAGCTGCCTGGCACAAGCAGCACATCCAGGCGCTTGGTTTTGTGTTCTGCGGTCTGGATTGCTGCGCTCAGGACCGCATCCAAACAAGCCCGTAGTCTTTCTCCAACTGTTTGTAATTAGAGTTTGATACTTTGGGTCTATGCAGCCCTGATCTTTTCCTATTCAAGTTTGGTGATATGTGATGCTTTTTAGTATGCAAATCATAACATGGAAAACTTTTTATTATAACCTAAAGGAATTTGATGTATACATCAGACTTCATTATGCAAACTGTAACATGGAAAATATTCTTTTGTACTTCTTCTGGAATGTTTCCCTTACAATTAGGGGCCTGTAAGAGCATTTTAGGTGCTCTACTATTCTATGCTCTAAAGAAATTAGATGGATTTTCTGAAATTCATTGTCATATAATATATAATCACCTTTTGTGATTTTTTTTTTGCAGGAAGCGGCTCTTTGTCATGATTAATAACCTCCCTACCATATATGAGGTTGTCACAGGAACTGCCAAGAAGCAGACCAAAGAAAAAACTCCAAAAAGCAGCAGCAAGAACAATAAATCTGGCACAAAAGTATGATTCCTTTCATTCTACTTTAACTGTTTTAGCCTCAAATAAGTTCCTAACTTCATTCCTCTTATTCCTTTTGGCATTATAAACACATATACAGCCACCGCGCCAGCCAGAACCCAACTCAAGGGGTTCCAAGATGCCACCTCCAAAGGATGAGGATGACAGCGGAGGCGAGGAAGATGAGGAAGAGGAAGACCATGAAAACACATTGTGTGGTTCATGTGGTGACAACTACGGTCAGGATGAGTTCTGGATATGCTGTGATGCCTGCGAGACATGGTTCCATGGCAAGTGTGTCAAGATCACTCCTGCCAAGGCCGAGCACATCAAGCACTACAAGTGCCCGAACTGCAGCGGTAGTAGCAAGAGAGCCCGAGCATGATCCTGGTGGGTATATCCGTTGCTCATGCCTGAAGAACCAGAATTTGACTCGCTGTACTGTAAAACACCTGCATGGGGGCATGGTGCTGAATGCCCCATGATCGCGCATTCAGTTGTTGCTTTCAGTGTAGGACCAGCTGTAGGTCTTGATGTGCTGTTTGCTGTATGTCAAAGACATTCTAGATCTTGTTGTTAGTAACTAGCAACTAACTGTAGTAGCCTGTATTTCTTCAAGCTTCTCCCAGTGCACCTGTATTGGATTTGGGAATAGCTTTAGATCTCAGTTGTGCATTATGTATCATCATCATGTACTCATGTTAATTTGTTAAAAGGTTGTGTGTTTCAGTTTCTCATCGCCACTCGCATACTTAAAATTTCTTGGCACATGTAACTCCCCAACTGATTTACCATATTTCTTACTTATATCTAAAAAAACTTTGTTGACTCCACCTTTAAGGGCTAATTTGGCAAGGAGGGGAGCAAAACCCAGCGTGGGGAGGTATATTACCAGCACTTGATATCCTCGTCATTTCCATGGGAAGGAACCCTGCTTGGGATGCACTTGATATCCTCGTCATGGGATTTATACCCTGCGTAAGTTTGGCAGACAAGGGCACAAATCCCTAATTGCAAACAAATGCTCAAAACAATCAGAAAAAAATCGAGAAACAAATAATAGAAATTTTGTTCGTATGCAAAACTTCATCAGATAAATCATGGTCATTTCTTGCACAGGAGCAATCCATCCTTACATACATTTTAAAAATTCTAAAACCATGATCATTTCTCATCATTACATAAATATAATTAAAATTCTGTGAAAATTAAACTCTGCATCTATAGTCCTTCCACCAAGTGCTATGCAAGTAGATGCATGCAGGACAAATTACACTCTGTATTTATGAGATTAATAGATGCAATTCCATCGTAGAAATAGGATAGCCTTCCGGGAGCACCATGTCAATCCTAGTTAGATCCCTCGAGCTTTATCAGATAATACAAGCACATAATTAGTAATTAACGGAAACTGGTGCTATGGAGAAATAAGTACAATAACCAACAAACTGTACTTGTAACTGATGTACACAACCTGAGTCCTACAACCAGTAGCTACCTCTCATTGAAATAGTAATCCATCACTAATGCATTGGTACAGAGTAAACTATACTTCATTATGAACTATACTTGTAACTGAACCGCTAGAGCCCTATCAGCATGGCACTAAGGCTGGCTACCTCCTGTGCAGCTAAGCCTACTAATTTCCTGATCTGAAAATTATCCTGCCATTGTTAAATCAGTGCAAAGTTAGAAAATATGGTGTGACAAGACATCAGCATTGGAATTTCAAGTGCTCACTAGCCTATCAGGTATGAACCCCCACTTTCAGCATCTTTCCATGATGATTTGCCATGCTAGATTATCTCCGTATCTTAATTTATTTTAGCACTAGCCCAGAACCCATTTCATCTCCTGTTAGTTCATATGTTCTGAACATTTGATTTCAGGCATTCTAAATCTTAAAAACTGGTGAACTAGCAGATCAAAGAAGGGAGCGTCCATCAGAACAGCTATATTAACTAGATGCATCTACGATAGCAGTACCTAGGAAAGAAGCTGGTTGAATAAATTAACAATGAATTACACTGGCCAATAAGGATTGCACAATGCAGCTACCTTTGGGATCTTAGCGACTGATTCTCGGATCATGTAGTGCTTCCCGTAAGGGCTCTGCAATTAACCAAAAAAAGTGAAATAATTTAACCATGCCAGCAGAAGAATGTTCACACAAAGCAAAATTTTACATGGTTACACAAGCATTAGAAATTCATCTATTCAATCATATTTATACCAACCCTACTTACATTTCAAGTCAGCATGATGTTTTTCATGAACCATACACTGAGCATATTCAAAGAGACATACCTGATTTTTTGCTTTAGCCACAATAATCGAACGTTAGGATTCTTAGTTGTAATGAATGTCTTCCTAAGTGTCTCATATTCAAAAAGATCCAAGGCATATAACTTCTCATTGGTTAATTCAACCATAGCATCCACTTGATCAGCACACTTCTCAATTGAAAATTTTTCCTCACGCCGTTTCTTTTCTTCAAGAGTTTCCAAAGTTTTGCTGGTTTGGCTCTTTTTGTACTCCACATATCCCTTAAGAGAAGATCCAATGTGACTTTGCTTACATTTTTTTTCACCTTCTCCCTGCCTTGAATCTTGATTTGATGAGGTATATTGAGCTTCATTGTTTTCATTATGTGCCCTCGAGGTCTTTTGGACATCAAAACTAGAGGCAAAGGGATTTGTACCATAGAGACTGAGATCATCACGAAGGTTTGTTCAGAATTACTTCTTTCAACAGGAGCTGGAGGAGGGAGAGCAAGAGCTGGAGGAGGGAGATCAGGAGTAGGTGTAGATGACGTAAAGTTTAGATTTTCTGTAGCAACTTCCTGTTCACAGATATGATTGGAACTAAGATCAGATGAGTTTCAAAGAACCAATAAATTGTTTGATGCTAAAAGTAACAAATTAAGATATGCAAGTGAGAGAAATTCACCTTCCAATTGGTAAAAGAGGGGAAATGGCTTTTTGTGAAACTTTGCTACTCTTGGGTGATTCTATTGAATGTAATAGAAAAGGATAATTAGTTAACAACAATAACTTAGCTACTTCTTAGCATATTTTATATAGAGTTCAAATGGCTTACCGCAATTAGCTCTCCCATACTTTTGGTTCCGTTAGTATCACAAAGATTCATTCCAACCATCACCACTGTCTCTTTTAGCATCTCTTAGTGCCTTGTAATTAGCTTTGACTCCTTCTCCTTCTCCTGCACCTGCTTCTTTGTGAAATGAGCTACGACATTGAACTTCCTGGTGATAATCCTCTAGCCCTCTGATACCTAACCATTTTGATCTTTATATTTGGGGTTATCTTTGTAGTCATGTAATATTTCAACAAAATCTTTCTCATAAGCAGAGTTCCAAGCAGTCCTATCAGCTTCTCTTGCGATGCTTGCATTTCCTAAAATATGTTAAGATGAAGTACAAAGCAACAAAAAAACTAATTATTATTATTATAAGCAGCCCACATTTGGTGTGCAATCTGATTTCTTAGAGTACTGCCATCGTTTGACTCCACCTCACTTGGATAGTTGTTGTCCCCCTCCGGCACATCAACATATTGATCTGTTGGGATATACTCTGATTGGTCATCCAACCACCCCTCTTGACCTTTTTTCCCTCTAATTATATTGTGAAATGCAACTGATGTAGCTGCAATCTTGATTTGATTTTCTATGGGATGGAAAGTGCCTACTTTCAGAATCGGGAACCTCTTCTTTAGAACACCAATGGCCCTCTCTATATGGTTGTGAAGCAATGCATGACGATGGTTGAACAGTTCTTTGTAGTTTGCATAACCACTTTGAGATGAACGACGCCTTCTAAACTCACTGAGATGGTATCGAACTCCTTGATATGGGGTAATAAAGGATGATGTATTTGCGTACCTACCATCTACAAGATAGAACTTCCCCTCTGGCAAAATAAATCCTTTGCTAACAACAGATCTAAGGACTCCTGCATCTGATACTGACCCTTCCCATACACATGACATGAATGTGAAGTTAAGGTCGAAGTTGTAGGCTAACATAACATTCTGTGATAGGATTCCTTTCCTATTTCTATAGGGAGGGGCCTTGTCTTCTACGATGGTGATTGGTATATGAGTGCTATCGATTGCACCAATGCAATTCTACACAGAAGGAAAGAAATTAAGGACTTGGCACACAAGGAAAGAAAAGATTGGGGAAAGGATTATGCCCATCTGAAAGAAGGGCATAAAACGAGGATTTGTCGTGATTCTGATATGAGTTTGGAATAAACTTGGAAGTCTCATAAATCGATGAGTCAATGCAAGAATTATTTTGAAAACTTCTATTATTTTCCGATGGATCGTCTCACCGCTATGTTGAAAAGCTTTTTGTAGCCTTTGGTTGCTTGCATTGTGTGAGAGCATGAACATGAACATCCCAAGATGCTCCTCAACAGCAACACCTTGTGTGTTACGGAGCAAATTCTCTCTTCTAAGAAAGTCCGTTGTGGCTTTAAATATTTCAGGCTCCATACGGAACTCAACTTTACACCAACTTGGGTGTCCTTCAAGGATTTCCTTAACCTTTTTAGCACAAGGAAGAGAAGATGTGTGCACAGGCATTTTCCCTTCTGGTAGGTACGGAATTATGGCAGGAACAAGTTCAAAAAATAGCTCATCATACTCTTCCTTCTCCTCCAACAAGAAGCTAAGAACTGCCTAACTTGCTTGTCCCAAGATCCCATTATCTAGTAAGGCAAAAACAGGTACAACTTAAAACTGGAAAGGAAATGCAGGAAGAATAGAACATAGAGATATTATAGAGCACATGGTTTATTGTTTCTCAGCAGTCACCAAGAGATACTGCAGTGTATATACCTACTAAAAAAAGAGCAACCACATCAACAAGTATCATCCCAAGGCTAATCAAAGTGTTGAAACTAGAAAATCATTGAATATAGTTCCCCATTTTCTATACAAAAGTAAAAAATGTAATAAGGTTCGAAGCATTAACCGATGGTTCCAAAATTGATTTTCTCTTTATATAAAACACAACTTCTAACTATCATACGCAAATGTTATTCTGAGAATTTTGACCAGATTTGGAAGCAGGTGCTCTACAATACTAAGGCCCTGTTTGGCATAGCTCCACTCCAGAACTCCAGCGACTCTAACAAAAAAAATAGCCAAACACCCCAACTCCAAAACTCCATGGAGCTGCCAACTCCATGGAGCTGTAGTACAAATGGGGGTGGAGTTTTGGAGCACCTCTTTTGCTGCTCCAAAACCCCCTCTTTTGAACCTCCTCGTGGAGTTGGTGGGTAATTACCCACCATTGCCACTGATTACACAAAAATAACGTTTCATTCTTCTCCCTCGCGCCTCTGTTTTTCTCCCTCGCATGAGTAGTCCCGCCCGCGCCGCGTGTACTGCGCTGGCGCAACCCTAGCCGCGCCGCCGCCGTAGCCCCTGCCGGCGGCCGTCCACCCCCACCGGCGGCCGGCCGAGCCCCGCCACCAGCCGCCGTAGGCCCACCGCCGTTTTCCTACCCCCGTCCCGCCCGGCCAGCTAGCTTCGCCTCCCGCCGCGTCTGGACGAGCCCGCCCCCGAAGCCCGCCGCCGGCCGAGCGCCCTGTCGCCGGCCGCCGAAGCCCGCCGCGAAGGCCTGCCACCGGCCGTCGAAGCCTGCCGCCAGCCGCTGTGCCCCGCCGCCGCCCGTGTCGCCCCGCCTGAATTTCATGAAGTTCTAAATTGTGTGGTTGCCATGGCACAAGATTTCTTGAGACCAACAGATCCTAATTTTCGCAATGTGCACAAGAGGATTAGGAATGACAAGAGAGCATACCCACACTTTAAGGATTGCATTGGTGCACTTGATGGAACCCATATTCGTGTGTATTTATCACCGGAAGAACAAGTGAGATATATTGGTAAGACTGGAATTGCAACTCAAAATGTGCTTGCCGTTTGTGATTTTGATATGCGCTTCACCTATGTGGCTGCGGGTCAACCGGGTTCTTTGCATGACACTAGTGTATTGTACCATGCATTGGAAGCAGATGTAAATATCTTCCCACATCCTCCTCAAGGTAAATATTTTTCCTTATGTTCCTTTTCATATTTGTATGCACAAACTTATTTTATTTTACATATGTGTAGGCAAGTACTATGTTGTAGATGCGGGCTATCCTAATCGTCCGGGGTATTTGGCTCCATACAAGGGTGAAAGGTACCACTTACCCGAGTAGCATCGAGGTATGGAACCAAATACTCCAAAAGAGAAGTTCAACCGTATACACTCATCTGTTCGTAATGTTATTGAGCGGTCGTTTGGAGTATTAAAAATGAAATGGCAAATCCTTTACAAGATGCCCGGTTATTCAATGGTCACACAAAAGAAGATTGTTGCTACTACTATGGTTCTACACAACTTCATAATACGTGAACATGCTAGCATTGATGTGGACTTTGCTAATTTTGATAGAGATCCTACCTACATGCCTACTATTCCGGAAAGATACAACAAGTATGATGTGTCTCAACATGCCTCCGATGGATCAACTTCGGAATCAAGCTTTATGACTATGGACACCTTTCGTGATAGTATGGCTACATCAATTGCCCTAACATGGAATTAGTGCAATGATTATTGTAACGACCTTATTTTGGAACTATGAATTTATTTTGAAATTTTAAATTTTTGGAACATGTAATTTATTATTATTTTGGACTTCAATGCATGTAGTTTCATTTTATATTTGTGATAAGTAGTTCAAGTCGAACCAGGGGCAAGAAAGGCAATCTACCCTCAAACTCCTCTTTTCTGGAGCTAGGGACACCCTCCCAGCCAAACACCCTCACCAGACAGCTCCAACTCCACCCAGAGCTGGCTCCACCCAGAGTTGGAGTCATGCCAAACAGGGCCTAATTTGCAGATACTTTATTTCTCAAATATAATATCAAGTATAAGAACGGCCAACAAAACTGACTCATGGTGCACTCAATTACCAAACATAATTGCACAGAGATGGATATACGATTTACAGATGGATTATAGTATATATCCTAAATCCAGCTCGACTGAATGTAATGCATACATGTGCACGACACAGCCGGAAAACTCATAAATATAATTGCACAAAGATGCAAGTCAACTGAATCTAAGGAAGGCAAACATGGATAAAGAACATGAAGCAGAAGATGCATGGTGACAAGACCGTACCTGCAGCGAGAGGTCGACCTGGGAGCGATCAGGGAGAAGGGAGACGCCAGGAGCAACGACGGCGGTCGGCAGTGGTGGCGGATTCCTGCAGGAGCGGGCGGTGCCACCTACCCATACTCCATCTCCCCAGCGCCGGAGCAAAACCCTAGCAAAGAAAGGAAGCGGATGAGAAGGGGACGATTCGGAGGAGATGGGGATCGGAGAAGGGTTGGAGGAGGCGCAGCTGGACTGGGATTCTTGGAGGAAGTCGCGAGGCGGCTGGCGGCGGAGGCGGAGGCGACCGGCGGCAGCGGCGGCTTTCGGCGGGAGTGTGCGAGACGAGAGCACGGGGAGATGCGGATGGGGAGAACTGCCTGATCTCCGTAGGTCGGGCACATTACCTAAGGGAAATTGGGCTCGCTTGGGCTGAAGTCCTTGTCCTAGCGAGCTGCCAAAGTCGTCGGTTGGAAGCCCTGCGAAAACAATCGGTACGGCCTTCCTTCGCGGGAAAAAGGCTGGGAACCCCGCGGGGAACTGGGCTGCCAAACCAGCCCTAAGTGTAGTTTGCACCTGCCATCTGATGGTCTGTTCCATCTCGTCAGGGTGTATAGATTTGTTTGTTGATCATATGAACCCATGATTCAATTTCAGCAATTGCTTCATCATCTTTCCTTCCAGCACCATATCTTTGCATACTTTTTTGAGTCAGCTTATGAACGGTGTAAACCAGAGTCTAGTGGGGGTTTGACTTTGGCGGTTCTGCAGCTTGTCAATGGAACATAACGTACTACAGATCGGCGAGGGAGGGAGAGGACTGCATCGGATCGGATTCCCCGTGTAGTTTACAAGCATATCTGCACCGATCGCGGTCTTGCTTTCCCCGGCTCCTCTGCTTTTTGGTTTTCTGATGTGTTCATGTCCCTGTCCAGTTTGCAGCCTATCAAGCTTTATCTGCCACTCTGCCAACCTTGCCTTTTTGACTTGTCCATGTTTATCCCGATTCTTTGTGGTCTGTTTCAGCGCCTTTTTGACTTTGTCCATGTTTATCCCGATTTTTTTCTCTCCTGGCTGGCGTGCTAAATCCTGGCGACAACAATGGGGGTCTAGGGTTTTTCGGCGGTAGATATTATGATTCAAGTGGTGTAGCAGCTTGGATGCCACGGTAGCTTCTTCTGACTTGGGCCGGGTAGTTGTCGTCGCGCATTTGCAGCAGCTCCACCTCTTTGCAACTTCACGATAGTGAAAGGAACTCTGTACATCCTAGTTTTGTAGAAGCCGGAAATAGCGTCATGTAATTGTGTAAGATCAATAAATCATTATTTATCTAAAAATAGATAGTGCTACAAGTATTTATTTTAAACATTTGTAGTAAAATTAGGCATTCCTTCTGCTTTTCTCTCTCAAATATTCATTCATCATGTTTTGATATTTGCTAATGTATGTAGTCAGAAATTATATTCAAATAAGTAAAATGAGAACATTTTTGGGTTGGTGACAAACAAAATTTTCGCAAAATTTCATAAATAAAACTATTTTCTTCAATCTAAAGTTGAATTCAAAGTTATACCTTCTAAAATATAGAAATTTTTAGTAAGTGCAGTTGTTTTAAAATGGAGCAAGAAATACTAAAAAAAAAGGCACGAAGCTAGACAAGACTACCAGTTAGTTATATTTAGTATTTGCAGCATAGGCGTGTCTTTCTTATTAGATTTCAGATGAATGACCTATATTTCCCATTTTCAAGAAAGAAAGGGTGATTATTTTGGCTTCTTGTGTCCATCCTCATCTTTAATAAGAAACGCCAAGTAGTGATGCAAGTTTTGATTTCTTTTTCGTCACAACTAGGAACCTGAAATTCGTCCAATTGACCTAATCCAGATTACAAAGCATGGAAAATGGAACGAAAATGAACTAGTACCCATTGGGTACAAGTTTGCATCCCCAGAGCCAAGTTACATTACAACAAGGTTCGAATTTGCAATCATTTTGTCTGTGCTAACAAGTCAGGTGTAATAATCAATAATGTTCTAAAAGGTGTAGTGATTAATAAGCTTTTAGTTGCTCCACGTTATGAATTTTGATCAAATGGAATGTTAAACATGCATGTTCTGGATGTATTACTTCCTTGCACCACAAATATGAGGCTGCTCTGCCACTGGCATGGTCCCTACAAAGGGACATCAGTGGGCATCAATTGCAATCATTATGAAATTGTAAAATTTTAAAGGTATACCTTTATGAAAGTGCATTTGAACTAACCTTCGCATTTCAATTTCGTGTCAATTACAAATATATTACAGAAAATATTTTAGAAATTCACCCAAAACAACACTCTTTTTCGCTAGAGAGAGTGTCAATTTAGTCAAAACAACACTATTTTAGAATCGTCTCATCATTTGTATCAAAGAAAATACAATTCAAAGAATCACAACAACAATACAAAAAATTGATGTCGGCAAAACAGAATCCATATATATATAGCTTCATTTTACTTTTTAAAGTATGGTGGATGCTTTATTTGTGTATTGCTACACACTTTGGATCCATCTCTATTTTACACGTTTTATCTTCAATTATTGGGACATATTTTTCTCAATCTAATGACAATTAATTAATCAAAAAACTACTTTCGTTGTTAATGTATTTGAATCTGATGCTGTAGCAAAGCAGACGCCAAATTGCACCTATTGTAATATATGAAGATTCTTAGCTAGTGTTGCATGCACCACAACTTGTGCCTTGCCCCCTTGGCATTATTTTTCTTTTACCTTCTCTATTTTTTTGTAATTTGTCAAACTAAGGCAGGAGCCAAGAAAGAATAACATCTAGCACAGAAATTTCAAATTCACTGTGTGTTCCACTAATAGGCAAGTTATTAATTATAACAAATTGAAATGCTTCCTTTGCCTTTACTCTTGTCGAGTATCGCCTTTTCACTTTCCTCTGCCCTCCTCTCCAATATAATGGAATGTTCTTCGTGCAATAGCGCATGCAAGGAGATGGCTTTGCCATGTGAACAATGACCCACCACTAGAAGAGGACGCAATCAAAGGATCAGAAAGTTTGTCGTGTTTCTGTTTTGAAACTACAAGGTTTGTAAAAACTGGGACATTGCTCATTTGGACATGCATGCACATTGAAAAACTCAATGATGTCAATACCAACACATGTGATTGATCCTTTTGTGAACAAGAACGTATGGTCGGTGGACCGAAGCAAGTGGCATCAAAATTTCGACACAGATATATGATTTCATTTTTTTTAACAACTAGCTCACTGGAATTAGTCATTTAGTTGATTCATGAAAAAAAAATGAAGTCCCTATAGTTCCTGAATCCAGACATCTAGTCACTGTAAGCGTCCTTAAATAAATCGAATAATGTCATAACTGTTGCATTATTCCTCCTTCCTTTTTGTTCCAAATAAAATGATAAATTGTAGTTTTTTTTTACCATTTCTCCTAGCTACTTTAACCACACTGCTATCACATCCATTATAACACAAGGAGAATATTAGAATATATGTGGGGTTGAGTTGTTTCAAATGGCTAGGAATCATGCACCATCAATTTTTTTTCTTTCCACCGAAATAATCTTTTGGGTGAAATTGTGGAGCTTACACTTTTCGCAATCCGATTTGCCCACGCATCCGGTGACACACTTTGTCCTACAAAGTGCATTGGAGCAGCAACATGGACGCCATCTTTAAACTAGGCGCGCCATGAGCAGTTCAAAAGCGGCTACCCTCCATTCTCCTGTCAAGTATAGATATTTGAGTATAAAGCAAATCTAACATTATCCTTCACCTATGTAGCTAGGAGCCGAGAGGGGGACAGCAGGTTCCTATTGGGACAGGTACCCCAGTGTGGTTTAAAACTGTGGCTCACCTTTAATTAGTTTCCAAATCCTACATTCCTCTCAAAAAGCTCCTTGCTTGATGTTGATGTGAAGGAATCCATATGCTAATCCTAAAAAACTATTGCTGTTTGAGTCAAACCTCCTGTCCAAATGCCAATGGAAGAAGCCTTTGATGCGTGAGGCACCTCATTCCAAAGGCATTTGATTCCCCCACCCAAGAGTTGACCTCCGAATATAATTTCTTGCACTCTCTCTCTACCCCTTTCTCTCTCTCTCTCTCTCTACCTCTCTCCCTCTCTCATCCATGTAGTGGGAGCTCGCTTTCCTCTTGCTACCCCTTTTCCACAAGTCATAAGGCTAATAGTGGACTTCTTGATGCGCAGGGGCTGCTCTCAAGAATTTCCTGTGAAGAAGACACTCTCATGTGACCATGGTCAATAGCCATGATCTATGGTTCCTTCTCTCTCTAGGCCCACTTACAAGTGAGTGCATGCGCAAGAGGGAGTGCGCTATAACTCTCATGCACCGTCTCTCTCTTCTTCTCCCCCGGCCCTCTCTCTAATCCTCTCGTGACACACATGAGGGCATATAAGACATGAAGGTGTTCAAGGGCAAGATTTGGGCAGCCATCGGGTCACTCATGGATCACGCGGGTACAGCATCCACCAAGGCCTCCTCGGCGGCGGCCGTTCCCGACCGGGCTCTCCTCGCCGACATCGAGGCGGCCGTCGAGCGGTGCACCGGCGGCGGCGGGGGCGGCGACGACGACAGGCACGTCCACGAGATCCTCTTCCTCGTCTCCAACGCGCCGGGCGCGATCACTTTCCTCTCGCGGCGCATCACGGTGCGCCTCGAGGCGGCGCGCGCCCCGGCCGCGGCGCTCCGCTCGCTGCTCCTCGTCCACCGCCTCCTCCGCGCCGGCGACCGCTACTTCGAGCAGGACCTCCGCGGCCTCTGGGCGTCCCGCGACCTCCGCGTCGACGCGCCGCGGTGCAGCTGCTCCCCGCTCGCCGCCGGAGCCGGCGCCGCGTACGTCAGCGCCGGCGCCGCGGCCGCCACCGGCGCGTGCGCCTTCGTCCACGGCTATTCGGCCTACCTCGAGGAGCGCATGCAGTGGGTGATCAACCAGGCCGGCAACCTGGAGCCAGCGCGGCGGCCGCCGGCGCTGGCGCCGCCTAACCACGACGGCAAGCCTCCACCACCTCCGCCCTCCTCCTCCTCCTCCCACGACGCCGAAGCCGAGACGCTGCTGCTCAAGCTCGCCATGTGCCAGAGGCTGCTGGACCTCGCCATCCAGCTGCTGCCGGACAACAACACCAGCGGCTGCGCCGCCGTCCGGTCGGCGTTCGGCATTGTGCTCCGGGAGAGCTTCAAGGTCTACGACGCCTTCACAGAGGGCCTCGACGCGATGCTGCTGCGGTCGAGGAGCCTCGCCGGGCTGAGCAAGCCGATGAGGGTCTCGGCTCACGAGATCCTGAAGAAGGCGTGCGCCCAGACGCCGGACCTCAAGGAGTTCTACCACAAGTGCAAGGGGAGCAACGCCAGCAAGAGCCTCGAATACCCTCTCGTCAGGGTCGTCACGCCGGCGCAGGCCTCCGCCATGGAGGTGTTGCCCGTGCCCATCCCGGAAGAAGATGGCCAGGAGAAAGAGCCGGAGGCGGAGGCAGAGGCAGAGGCAGAGACTAGTGATGGCGGGGGTTCGACGACGTTTGCGCGCAAGATGGAGACGACGATCAGCACGGTCTGGGTTGAGTTCGAGGAGGATGACAAGCTGATCCCTGGTGATGGTGGTCACTCGTCCAAAGAGCCAAAAGCTAGCTAACAACTAGCTCTCGTAGGAGTTCTTGCGACATATTATTCCAAGTGTGTGTTAATTTTGGGTGCTCCGGATTGGGCTCTCCTCTCTCGTTGATCTTGGTTGTGTGCAAGGTTATATTATTTATTCGAAGGATTTGTGCATGTCTTCAATCAGCTGAGAATAAGCAAATAATTCTTCTCCTTGTGTTTATCTCCTTGACTTTTTTCCTTTTTGGCTTTTGGCATTTGGTCTTTATTATGGTAGCTCATTGTCACTTTTTTGTGCTCTTGCCATCACTGCCTATGTGCATTATTCTTATTGTTACATTTGGCATGCTTAGTTAATTGAAGGGTGTAACAAGTGAATGTTGTAATCCACTCAATTCTCAAGATTGCCAGGAACCAATCACTACTCCATAAGCCCTTGCACTGTCGGCTCTAAACCATTTGTACTGACGATTTTTTAACCCTGCTCGCGCGTGATGCCTCCTAGCCACTCCACCTATGCATTACTTGTTTTTTCCATTTAACCATTGCTGGCTGAAACTTTTGATGATAATTCAGATGTATAAACAACTTCAAATAAAAAAATTGTTAACTATAAAGTTTCGTCAACCACAGACCTTGTTTTTATCTGGTGCATTACCCAAATACATGAAAGCTTTGCCCTATGTTTGATCCTTTATTGAGAAGCTTTGCTCACCTGGGTTCAACATTTGGGTAAAATAGCCTTTACCCATGGTGAAAGAAAAATCTTTGCCGAGAAATCCTAACTTGCGTATTGTCCAGTAAAACGGGATAAATTTTGCATACAAACGTGAAATTGGATGGTTTTCTTTTTGTGGAAAGATAATTTCGAGGTTGACGTGAAAAAAGCAACTCAACAAAGCCATGTTGGGTAGTTTGGCCTCTAAATTCGTTTGTTTAAGTGACTTCAAATGAAAATATTGTCAATTGCAAATTTTTTGATCTCATTGCGGGCTATATTTTTATATAAACTTTGGCGCCATTCAAGTTCGTATGGAAAAGTTATGAGTTTTCAAAGTAAACTGCAAATATTGTCAATTGCAAATCTGTTCAGCTGTTGGTGAGGTCGATTTCCTATGTCTTGACTCTTGAAAAGGAAATTAACGAAAACATAAACTTAGTGCTACGGAAGCAAGGATATGCTTTTTTATGCTACAATTATACTACTTCTATAGAAAATAGTGTTTTTTGTCATGTGAGCACTCAGTCCCTAAATGAACTTTGTCCAATGGTACCTTTATGAATATGCAGATGAAAATTTATTATCCATGTATAGTGAGCAGATCTTTTTTGTTGGATATAATTTTTCATAGAAAGTAAATTCACAGAACTACAACAATGCATAAGTTATAAAAATCATATATCATTACACATGTTTGCTCCATGGGCACAGTACTACATAATTTGCATAACTCATCATTAACTTGATGGCAATTTACATTTTGCTCACATTGTCAGCTTGATTGTATTTTGAAGGGTGTTCCATGTGTCAAACACACCTATGGAGTGGTTTACACTCTTTTGTGGGACTATATATATTAAATTCAATTATCTAGTATTTTTTTCAAGTATGTGTACTTTAGTGTTTTTATGCAATTATGTGCAATTTAAAAAAAGAAAATAAAACAATATTTCAAAGGCTTGCCCCCTGAATGGCTGAATATGCAAAAAATTGCAGTCCAATAAAAATATTATAATATGATACTATTCTCGTTTGCTCTCTTTGAAAAACAAACTACATTTAGTTGCCTCTAGGTAAAATGAAAAAATTCGCTCGGATAAGTATGTGGAACATATTTATTTGAGATGAAAATTTTTTATCCTAAAGGTGGAATATTTTTTAATTGAGCAAACTTTTTTTAGATATGTTAATCTTGTATGTTGAAATTATTGAGTCACATGAAAAAATGTTTATGAATGTGAAATTATCTCTTTATATGAATTAGATTTTCCTTTTGTATAACTCTTATTGTGTGTAACAAATGAAAAAAAATCAATCAAGATAGAATATTTTTATTTGGCTTAATAGCCATTTTGGTCCCCAAACTTTGCTCAGATGTTCAACTTAGTCCCTAAACTATCAAAAGGACAAATTCAGTCCCCAAACTATTGTTTTTTGTCCAATCCATTCCCCAGTCTCATGTGGCATGCCACGTCAGCTGCACATGTGAGTGAGCTAATGCTAAGCTACTCCCAGTAGAAATAGAGAGGAATCATGTATCATTGGGAGCTAACTTTGCTTTGGGTCGCGAAAGAAGCAAGCCTTGAATGATGCTCCTCTTCTTTGGTATACTTAATCTTTCATTTAGGGTACAGATATGTGAGATTAACAAGTGGTATTGGTGCGTAGGGTATATTTCGGGCCATGCAGGAGCTGCATTTTGATCGATCAATGTGGTGCAAGAGCAATCAATTAGGTCGTACAGACTTTCTTGTACTTTTTACAGCTACAGACAAGAGTGCCAATACATTCGATTTTAGAAAAAAAAAATCTGTTAGACATCAACAGTTTCTTCTATAGATTGTATATATATACTCTGGACGTTTCACTTGTGGCGCACCCGACCAGCTGACGTGGCATGCCAATTTGGCATGCCAACTAAGAACACAGGAGGATATTGGACCAAAGATAATAGTTTAAGGACTGATGTGGCCCTTTTGATAGTTTAGAGACTAAAACGAGCCTCTGAGATAAGTTTGAGGATCAAAATGGCTATTAAGCCATTTTATCTAAACTGAAATATTTTCATCTTGCTGTAATTTTTCATGTAAAGATGGAAAAAGTTGTAATTAAGATGGAACCTTTTTCATGTAAAGCTGGAATTTTTTTTATTTAAATAGGAACATTTTTCTTGTAAAGCTTGTTGAGCAGAGCATTAAAACGATGCATGTGTATGTTCAAATTATTGAATTAGGTGAGAAAATCTTACTACAACTGTTGTGATTTTTTAAAAATAAAACCATAAACATTTTGCAAGCAAAGAGGAGAGAAAAATGAAATAAAAAATGAACCCAACCACATCCCCTCTTCAATGTGCCGAAATGGGAAGACCAGATATGATCGACCCATACGCGTATCCGCCCGATAAGAGGTGGCTCTTTGATTTAGTAAAATATTGTGATATTTTGACAATCCTGCATTAAAAAAAATGCTGACATGCAGCCGATGGAGATGTTCAAGCATAATTAAAATGTTATTGATATATTTGCAATTAATTCAGGCTCGCCCTGGAAAGTGGTGTGCTATAAAGGAAACCCTAGGATGCCCAATGCACGCCCTGCTGTTCCCTTTCTCACTCAAGATTAGTTGAGTGTCAGAAGACAATGCACCGAAGAAGTAAATCATCTGACTGAAGCTGAGATAGTAGCTATTTTTCTTATTCGTCTTTCGATTCAGAAGGTAGGTGAACTTACAACCATCTTCGGAGAATTATAGTTGAACTTACACCAGTCACCAGAAGGTGGTCGCCAGCGCTGTCTGTGACTGAAGCTGAGATTTGCAGTTTCAGATTATATAGATCCTTGAACCAGGTAATTAAAAAAAGCTGCTGGGCATAACCTTGTTGTACAATCACTTAGCAGTGCCATCATAACAGAAAGAATCGCCCCCAATGTTTCATGGGCCTTGTGGGAGAGGGAAAACATCTGCTGCAAGCCAGCAGCTTCAAGTTGTGAAAGCCCAACAACAATTGATGTTCAGCCCAACAAGCAGGAGTGGTGTCACTGCCAAGTCCATACAATTAGCTAGACCCCTTTTGTTTTACAAGAAACTTTTGCGAGTTCCTTTTCAGTTTTGAGAACAAAAAAGAACAGAGAGGGTTCAAATTACATTAGAATGTATCCATGAGTGAGCCTCGGTTGCTAAGCTAACATTAGCGTCTAAAAACTGAAAATCTGGATCTATCTTTTCAGTTTCGAGAAGTTTGCCAAACTTATGCATGGAATGATGATGCGATTCCCAGAAGATATTCAATACCAAGTTACTACTGCCGCAATATGATGATGGCATGAACATGAATATGATGTTACTTACAGATAAATGTCAAAATAAATCTAACTTTATTGACAGCTGAATGGAAAGAGCATCCTTTGTAACATAACAGTACTGACCTGTGGCATTACAAGACGACACCATAGATTTGAAGTTGCACTTGGATCTGCTTCTGTATGAATTATAGATACCGATAGGGTCCATAAACTTCACTTACTCCAACAACTGATGCAGACATCCCTACGGAAATGTCACCATCGCTGCTACCTACTGTAGCTGCAACTATCGCGTGGTTTCTGAGCAAAGCACACTTGTTTGCAGCACAGATGAGCACCTTGTAGCATTCAGGTGTCACTGTCATCGTACCTGCAGTATCTTCGGATAGGCCTTATTCAGATATGCGCAAGGAATTGTCTAAACCTAGTGCAGATCACAAGATGGATTTTGACCAAAAAAAAGGATCATAGGTGTGATGTCAACGGTCAGCACAAACGAAAGAAGACCAAGGTCATGTTTAGTTTCCCCCAAAATCCCAACTTTGACACTATGCAAAAAGAAGATTCCCCATCACATCAAACTTGCGCTACATGCATGGAGTACTAAATGGAGATGAAATCAAAAACTAATTGCACAGTTTTGTTGTATTTTGCGAGACGAATTTTTTGAGCCTAATTAGTCAATGTTTGGACAATAATTCACAAATACAAACGAAATGCTACAGTTGCGCATTTATGACAAACTCCCAACTTTGGCACTCCCAAATTGGGAACTAAACAAGGCCCAAAGAAGAATAGAACTATAGGAAAGCTGCATTCATTAAAAAAAAGGGATGTCTGCCTTATCCATTCACCGATCAGAATCCCCGACTCCCCGAGGCTCCGACGGCCCGACGCCGCCCTCGATGCGCCGCTCGCGCCCGACAGCCTCCGGCGGCGGGCGCCGTCGAATCCACCGCCCTCCACGGCCTCCTTCCATCGCGTGGTTTATTTCTTCCCCGGCATCTTCGTCATCAATTCCGGCCGAGCTCCCCCGCCGCCGTCGGCTCCCCGCCCGGCTCCGGCGGCGCAACGCCGCCTCCGCCTCCGCTCCCCCGCCGTCTCTCCCGGCTCCACCGCCGGCCGGCGAGCCACCCCGGATCCCTCTAGGCCCGCAGGTCACAAGTAACTCCCAACCCCCACCCCCGAACCCATATCCTAACTCTAACCCGCCGGAGTTCTCGCCGGACTTGAAGAAGACGCTATCGTGGCATTCAATGATTGGCCAGCAAATTTCGAGTGTGGGAGGAGCAAAATTGCGCGAGTATGGTATAGGAACGCGTGCGTGCGTCTGCAGATCCAATTATCCAATCTTGCAAATATTTGATCCTGGGCCTTATCTGCCCAATGTAAGCCCCTCTCCAGTCTCCACCCCACTAGGTCTTCTGTATATATGCACAAAGAGTAGACTAGAAGCATATGAAAGAACGGAACCGAAGGAGAAATCAAGAGGTATGAATGTATTTGCTTTATTTTCCATTTTGAGCGCGACGTTGTATCGATTCCTAATCATCTTGTGTTCATCTTGTAGGATCGAGGCGATGGATGAACCAAACCAAAGGAATTCAGAGTCACAGCCAGTAAGAACATTGAGTTCTGAGAATTTCTTTGCCTTGATTTCGAGTCATTAATTCGTTTTGATCTTGATTTGCTACAATCGACGCTGGCCATGTCAGGAACCTGATCAGGACGAGTTACCGTACATGTACCAGCAAGAAGAGCACGTCGGGATAAAGCAGCTGTAACAAGACCCACGGCATCCAAGCATGCTGGCCATGACCGGCTTTCAGAGGTTTGGGAGTGTCCCGGCATTGCCGAACCTGTCGTTTGGAAGCCCGGTGGCAGTCAAGAACGAGCCAGGGCAGCCGTCGTCGTCGACCATCCTCTCGTTCGGCAGGCTGCCAGCAGCGAGCACGCTCAACTTCTCGTCGGGAGGAGAAGACTGGCCAGACGTCGCCGTCGAAGGGGTGCCGCTGGAGCCGCTGGAGAGGCGGAGCCGGTCGCAGTTGAGCACGGGTGGAGCATGTCGCTGCCGAGCGAAAGCGGCTTGAGAAGATGCAGCAGCAGTCCGTGGCGTTGGCTACCATGGTACCTGACCTCACCAAGGTAATAATAGAGTGATAATATATATAATCCAAATGCTTATGCATTCTGAGCTTGTATCATTGTACGGTACACCGACGCAGTACGGGAGAAAGCCGGGCCTACATGGCCAACCGGGCCGCACGGCACGGCACTGGCACGAGCACGGCGCGGCACGGCACTATGCGGCACGGTGGCGCCCGGCGTGCCCGCGCCGGCCTGAGGTCGCGCCACCGCTCCGTCGTCGCCGCCGCCGCCTGCGCGCGCCCGTAGGGGGCTGCGCCGCGCGCTGCGGGGGGCCGCGTGGCCGCCGCCGCCTGCGCGCGCCTCGGGGGGTCGCGCCGCCGCCTGCGCGCGCCTCGGGGGGGGGGGGGGGG
>NC_028457.1:8598961-8654976 GCF_000263155.2 Setaria italica
CCAACATCGAACGCCCTCTCTAAAGACTGTTGAGAGACCTCTATGCAGACTACCCAGGTCTAGCATATAGACAAATTTTGGTCATTTTATTTTCTTGCCGCGGTTGCACGATAAGTCCCACAATATCTGCACTCATCTTCTCCTCCACATGAAGCCCTTCTATATCCCCTCCCATAACTAGGCCCCTTGCTCAGAAAGAAGGCACCCAGATCATCGCGTGACTTTTGAGTCAGCTTCCTACGGGTAAGGATAGGTACTGTGATATGGACATTTGTTCTGGGTTAGGAAGGGGGGTTTGCAACGCATCCCTTACCCGTGTTGGTTGGTTGGGGGGGGGGGCGCCGCCGCCGCCGCCTGCGCTCGCGTGGGAGACGGGGAAGAGAATAGAGAGTGAGAAAATAGGGTTTCCACGATTATATATGACTCGATGCGAATCTAACGGCTCTAGTTTAGTTAGGAGATCCAACGACTAATATTTATCGGGCTAGCATAGTGCCGTCCCATTAAGCGTGCCGTGCCCGTGTCGGCACTGCGGGCCGAATAGGTGGCCCAGGCCCGGCACTAACGCCGTGCCGTGCCTGGCACTAGCACGATGGCTCACGGCCGGGCCGTTGCCGGGCCATGCTTCTGCGTGTCGTGCTCGGGCCGGCCCATCGTGTTAGTGCCAAATGGAAATCTATAGGGCCACGGACGCACGGTGCTGGGTCAAAGACCTCACCCATCCCTGTGACCATTGACCAGTCCAGGTCAATGAGCAAGCAAAACCTGCATGGCTAGGCCATTGACATTGATCATTACTTGTGGTTGTTGGGACTAAGGGTGGTTGATCTATTGGCTAGTCTTAGTCATGCATGAAACGAATGTTAGACTGGCATGCGTTTTATTAATCCTAAGATTATTGCATGTCCAACTTTATTATGGTTCTGAATCAGTTTCAGAGGCACCGTCTGAAAAGGCCTACAGAAGGAATTAGCTATCATCCGTCGAATGTATTTTATTTAAAATATGAATGAGTCACAAAAAGCTTAGATCATGCTCTAGATGGAATGGGGTATCATTCCACAGGTTATACCTTTTTTTTTTGGCCTCCGCTCGCTACATCAAGCCTATAAAGGCCCTTCATATATTCACTAGGATAATATATGTGCTTAATCACCTCTCAGGAATCAGGATGTCTCTTGTCATGAAGTCTGCCTTGAAAATAAGTACTTAACCACTAACAAATATATAGGTAGAAAGACGATTGAGAAAGATCCAGAATGATGCCTCCTGCTAGGACAAATATATTATTTGGTTGTAAATTTTGATCTGAATTTAAGGTTATTGTTTCGACCTACTTGTATGGTTGTACCTATGTATATGAGAGCTATATCTGGTTTTGTGTTAAGGCATAGAGAGTGGTACCGTTTTTAGTTATATATCAGGCTATTTTAAGACATCATAAAGTTGGGCTACACGTTACATTCTCAGGCTATATAGATAAAGTCCTGCTTTCCTTTGCCACTCAAGTGTATGAACTATCGACTCTAATAAGTGTGGAGCCATTTGACTGATGCAGATAAATAGTTAACTATTCTGGTGTATAACTTTATTGAAGGTTTTGTGAGTACTTATTATACCCTGAGTTATTAACCTTTTGCATTTGTTAGACGGACAAGATCTCTATCCTAGGGAGCACCATCCAGTATGTGAAGCAACTCGAGGAGAAGGTGAAGACACTAGAGGAGCAAAACGCTAGGAGAACATCCTCTGAGTCATCCACCGTCTTTGAGGGCAAGGGCCACATATCTTCCACCGACAAACAGCACACCTCATGTCCTAGGCCCTGTTTGGAGTCGCTTATTTCCCGCTTATTGGTGGAAATAAGCGATAAACCCACCCAAACACCTTGCTTATTTTGCGCTTGTCACGTAAGCCGCTTATTGGAGAATCTGAAATACAACTAGCACTCCGCTTATCTCCCACGCGGGTCAGACCACGCTTCTGGGGCAAGCGGAGAAATTTTCCCCCGGGTACCCTCGACCTCCAGGCGACCGCCGCCGCTCCTCCCGCCGCCGCCGCTCCAGATCCCGCCGCCGCCGCTCCAGATCCCGCCGCCGCCCCCCTGCAGATCCCGGCGCCGCCCCTGGGGTCGGCCGGGCCGCGTCCCTACCTCCGGCGGCCGCCCCTGCCAGGCTCCCGCCGCGGGCCGCTAGCCGCCGGACGCCCGCGCCGCCGGACGCCTGGGCGCCGCCCCCGCCGGCCCCGGCGCCGGACGCCCCCGCCGCGGGCCGCTGGGCGCCGCCCCCGCCGCCGGAAGCACCCTCCGCCCCCGCCTGGGCGCCACCTGCGCCGGTCGACGCCCCACCCCTCTGGATCCGGCTCCACCACCGACGCCTGGACGCCGCCCCGCCGCCGGACTGTACTGCTGCCTGGCCGCCGCCCCGCCGCCGGACGCCCCCACCGCCTGGCCGCCGCCCTGCCGCCGGACGCCCCCGCCGCGGGCCGCTGGGCGCCGCCCCCGCCGCCGGAAGCACCCTCCGCCCCCGCCTGGGCGCCACCTGCGCCGGTCGACGCCCCACCCCTCTGGATCCGGCTCCACCACCGACGCCTGGACGCCGCCCCGCCGCCGGACTGTACTGCTGCCTGGCCGCCGCCCCGCCGCCGGACGCCCCCACCGCCTGGCCGCCGCCCTGCCGCCGGACGCCCCCGCCGCCTGGCCGCCGCCCCGCCGCCGGAGGTCCCCGCCGCCTGGCCACCGCCCTGCCGCCGGACGCCCCCGCCGCCTGGCCGCCGCCCCACCGCCGGAGGTCCCCGCCGCCTGGCCGCCGCTCCTCCCGCCGCCGGACACCCCTGAAGTATGTTTCTGGTTCACCAGTCCAACAGGCATTTTAACCATCTCTGAAATATGCATTGAAGCAAATAGCAAATATACATATTGACATGGCTCCTGTTACAGAAGCAAAAAAGTTATAGGGCATTCTTACGTTATGTACCTCAACGTCACAAAAAAAAGCAGGAGTAGCTTTGGATGCCAAATTCCGTTTGATTTTTCAGCTCAGATTTTATTTTCATGTGTTCATTGTTAGCAACTACATTCGTTTTTGTATTGGAAGAACACCTGTTGAGTTGTGTTGATGTGAACCATTAGGCTGTATTACGTCGAATAATAATTGTTGAGAGGCTGAGTTCTTGAGTTTTATTCTGAAACTCTTTCTGTTCTGTAATTGCTGTCCCCGTCGATAATGCTATTGCTGTCGCTATGGTTTCATGATTCGTTGTTGTACCCATGATGGATGTTTCCATACTATTCCGATCTATCGTATGAATTTCATATTATTGTGATGTAATTTCTATTTAACAAACTCCAAAAGCATTAGAATTATTGTCTTCTACTCAGATTCACAATAACAATGAGCTATTATCAGCCTTAGGGGCATTCAGGTCAATTTACCAACCAGGACAGACAATCGACACAAAATAATCAGGATTGCCAAACACCCTGCTTATTCAGACAGCAGATTCTCCAGGCAGCGGCTTATCAGATAAGCTTGCTTGCCAGATAAGCGAGTTCCAGAAAAGCGACTCCAAACAGGGCCCTAGTGGGAGTGCCGAGAGTGTTGGTGGTGACTCCAACTCAAGCGTTGAGGTAACCATCCATGAGAACACCGTCTTGCTGAAAATCTGTTGCGAGAGTAGGAGCGGAGTGCTTGTGATGATCATCTCCAAGCTTGAGAGCCTGGGCCTTTCCATCATAAACACCAGCGTCTTGCCTTTCACTAACACATATTTCAGCATCAGCATCACTGCAAAGGCAAGGATCCCATATCCCAATTGACCATCACTATGTGAATGTTCTTAATTGCATCTTAGATGCACGGTTAACGTTCAACCTATTTGATTCTCTTATTCCAAGGAAGTTATGATCACCCTTTCAGAAGATGGTTTTCACAACCCCAAATTTATTTATTTTACATAAATTTAATTAGCAGCTTATTTTTTGTGCAGATTGGAGAAGGCTTTTCCACAACAGTTGAGCTCGTGAATAATCTCAACATGGCTCTCAGAGATTTCTCTTGAAAAAATAGGCAAAATAGGAGTAGTAGTAAGTAAATGTAATCAACCTAATTTCTCTTTTCTTTAAAGTTATAATTTTCATTATCTATTTTCTTTTTCAATATTATTATAGTATTCCTTTTTTCTTAGTTTCTTTTGTTTATGCAATGACATGTACCAATGCTTCAAAAAATAAGGTTGTCTATCTAAAATAATACCTTTTTGATAGGATCTTAAGAAAAATAAATATTTAGTACATGTACAATTTCGGAAAATGCAACATATTTCTTCTTTTGGTTTCTGTCAAGAGTGTTGATGTGGGGCCCTCTTCGGACTGCTAAACTATATCACCCATCCTTAAAAAAAGATAAGAACCCCATAAGAAGCCAACATGCTTGTCAATTTTTTCATATCCCTTTCTTTCCTCATATAAAGGTTGAGAAAATCAATCATGTTCTCCAACTAATACATAAAAGAAAACAACAAATGAAAAAGATCTAGAAAAAATCACAAATTTTTTTGAGAGATTTTGCACATAAAGATTACCAACGGAAGTAATACAAAGTTTTATTGACTAGTTTTGCAAAATATTTTGCACAAGTTTTTTTCAACAATAATACACACGTTCTGCCAAAAGTTCACAGAAGGTTTGATTTTGTTAAATAAAACAGGTTGCAAAAAGTTCCCATTTGAAAGCAATTTCAAAGAAACTTTGAAAAAGTTTTTAAAAAGGTCATCCGAAGACTTGAAAATAGGAATGAGAAAATTTGAATCAGAATTGGAGTGGAGTGCTCGTGATGATCATCTCTGAGTTTGAGAGCGGGTCCTTTTCATCATAAACACCAGTGTCTTGGTGTTAACTAGCTCGTATTTCAACATCAACATCACTGGATCCCACATCCCAATTTTCAACATGCTTATTAATTGATCTTAGATGTATGGCTAACGTTTAACCTATTTGACTATCTTGTTCCAAGGAAGTTATGATCTTCCTTTCAGAAGATTGTTTCTAAATGCAAGTGTCCGATCATTTCTTCATTTCTAGTAGTATACAAATTAGGTAGTGCAACAGATATTTTTCTTCGTCACGTGAACATCCGAAAACTTTAGTAGTTCATGAATATTTGATAATTTTAAAGAATTCCTCTGGTTTCGATATTTCTGCTTTGTTTAAAAACTTTATGTATTATTTGTGCGGCCATATTGTTTGCTCTTCTAAATTGTTCCCGAAGTTTCAGATGCGACAATTACATATTACATCATGTATGTTCTCCTTTCTAAGTTGTAAGACAAAACACATCATTTATTTCATTAAAAAATGTGTTCAAATGCTTGAGTGCTGGAAAATAAGGGTGATAAATAGATAGTGAGGTGTTAAAATAGTTGGCTTGTACAAAAATATAGCATATCTAAATTTGTATATCAAAGTTCGAATATCGCAAAAAAGTGTCGAACTATTTCAATTTACGAAATTGTAATATATCCAAATTTGTGAAGTTGGAATCTAACAAAGGCATTCCTTCTATCGTACTACAAATCAACTTGTAGAAAAAAAAACATCTCAAAATCAATGAACTTCTAGCCTTGTCCGTCCCAAGTCTCCCTTTAGCTACTCCACTATATTCATGAACCGCTCACTCCTTAACTCGTCCTTGAACGGACTCCACATACATTCAGTTCTCTTCAAATCCTGCATTATTAATGGTGATGAGCAATTTCCAATTTTTAATGTTGCTCCTCCATGTAAAACAAAGTGAAAATCAGGAAATACATTGAAAAAAAAAACAGGTTCTAAACCATAGGGACAAATCGTATTTTCACATACTACTCAACTGGCAAACTAATAGGAGTGGCAGATAGGGCACGTAAGTTACAGTGGATGTCAAATAAGGACATTTCCAACTTTCAGGGAAAAATAGGGAACTACTCTATCTTGTAGTTTTAAATAGGAAATTCTCTCTATAAAGGTATTCTTTGGCTACAGAACAGGCATCATTGATCACATTAATTTTAGAGAAGGAATATAAGAGAACATTGGTGCAGGAGAGAGTTGGAGTTGGATGGGGCGGAAAAGGCGTGTATTTTCCAAAGAAAGGAATCACAAAATAGAAGAAGTGAAAGTTCACACACTGGCAAATGTGGAAATAGCCATCCATCATCTTTCATCAATCAAATTGTTCTATACGGTTCAAGATTTTTTTTTTGGAAAAGGACTAGAGCAATTCTCGAAACATATTTGGCCCACGAATCTAGGAGGCCCATTTAGACGTTCCTAAATCCATCATGTACGAAATGATGATGCAGCCCAGGCATTGGTCGGCCTGCACACGACCTGACCCAAGGGGGTTGGCCCAACCCAGCCCAAGGACACTTCCAGAGTCTCCGGGAGCTCCTCGCTCTCCACCGACATGCCTCCGTCGTCAAACAACCAGAAACGCCTAGAAACGCAACCAAGCGAACCGTCTCGATCACCCATGTCGCACCTATAAATCGCTTGCGTCCGCTCTCTTTGCCCAGCATCCACACGAGCACGAACAAGGAATCAAAAGATCCACCAAGCGCACGAACACTTCGATCGATCAGGCTGATGACAATGGCCGCTGCGTCTAGGAAGGCGTCAGTTCCGGGAACCTCCGTCCTCGCGGCGGTGGCGGTGGTAACGGTGCTGCTGGTGCAGGCCACGCCCGCAGCGGCGCTGGTGCCGTACGGGCGTGGGCTGATGTGGGACCTGCTCGACGATCCGTTCCGGGTGCTCGAGCAGTCGCCGTTCTCGGCCCCGGCGACGTCGCCACCGAGGGTGACGGGCGGCAGCGAGGCGGGGCTTGCCGGAGTGGCGCTGGCGCGGTGCGACTGGAAGGAGACCCCCGATGCGCACGTCATCTCGGTGGACGTGCCCGGGGTGCGGCGTGAGGACGTGAAGGTCGAGGTGGAGGAGAACAGCCGGGTGCTCCGAATCTCCGGCGAGCGGCGGGCCGACGAGGAGAAGGACGGCGAGCGGTGGCACCGCGCCGAGCGCGCCGCGGGGCGGTTCTGGCGAAGGTTCCGGATGCCCGCCGGAGCCGACGTCGACCGCGTGTCCGCCAGGCTGGAGAGCGGCGTGCTCACCGTAACCGTGCCCAAGGTCGCCGGGCACCGCGGGCGGGAGCCGCGCGTCATCAGCATCGCCGGCGGCGATGATGGCGGTGCGGAGGAGGCGGCGGAGGTCAAGGCGTCCAAAGCCGAGATGTGAGCGTACGTGGCGTTGTATTTTGCGTTCGCCTCTGTACGTCTGATGAGACGCTTCCATTGATGTGTTGGCGTGCCGTGTTCCTGCGCGCGTTGACCGTGTTTATGTGTTTGTTGTGTACGAGCACGATCATCTTGTCCGCCCTATTATCGTATACTCCCTCGTTCAAGAAAAATTGCAATTCTAAAATTCTCGCACAAACTAATAAACAGATAAAATAATACATCACCTTTACTTCAAATAATAAACAGATAAAATAATACATCACCTTTATATCACCATATATAAACAATATTTTAAATGGAATACTGAAAAGCTAGCCAACATAAAATTTAAATTGCTATGTATACCAACTTTAAATTGCTATGTGCATCTATTTCTACTAATTTATGCTTTAGTAGTTGCGTTCTTTTTTAACAACTTTACTTTTGAATCTTAAACTTGTTCTTTTCTGGATGGTGGATCCCTATAAATTATATAATTCGGTTAAAAATAATCACTAATGGATCTGAATTCTAGGATGAATTATAGGAATCTATCCATCTAGATTCTAATAATCCAAATATCTACTCCAACTTAGCTATCTAGATTCTAATAATCCTAGCATCCACTCTAACTTAGCTATTTTGGAGGTTATAGGTTGGGAAATGACAATTGTACCTGTATTCCAATCCTTATTCTAGGGGATTATAGACATTTGAGCTTTTCAAACAACCCCTGTCCGAATTAGAATTCGGATTGATTCTCATAATCCATAGGGGATCTAAATGGGGGCATAAACCTTCGGATTAAGCTCTAATGGAACGCCGAGGTTAGCCAATCTCCTCCCATACGGTGCCATCGTCCAGACGATACCCAAAATGCTGCATTTGGTCGTCCAAACAAATCAGATCTATAAATATTATTTAATGAAAATTTGAAGGTCCGACTATATATATATTTATTTATGCAATCTCTACGTGACGAATCTTGCGACCAGGTATTGGGCCACGTCGCCCTGAATTCCCAGCCGTCCAATCGTGTATGTCTCTTGCCGTAGCCGTTCGATTTTGGACTTCCCAGCTCCTCTCTCGCGGTTTCTCGAGGGATCTGCTCGCGGCCCTCGAGTCGCAGCCCCGCCCCCTGCGCATCGTCCTGCTGGCCGTCGGTTCACGTAGATAGCTACCACCTCTGCCATCACCATGACGTTTCATCGGCTGCCCCTGCGCCCATGAACTGTCCTTCCATATCACCTCTCCTCCCTGTGAATCGATTAATCTTGGAGGGCCAAATTTTTGCTCTTGGATCATGGGACTGAGCTATTGCCTCTGCAAACATTTGATTTTGGCTGGGACTGCTGCTACAATTGTCAGAATCGAGCACTTGCAGCCATGAATCGAGCTCCTAATTAAACGCGGGTCTTGTGTTGCTGCGGCTAAGACCGAGCTCCTCCATGGCGTTGAGGCATTTCCCAATGGCGGACCCACTCTCTTACTTGATCCCCCGCTCCCCGCCTCGGCCGCAATGGCTGCCATCCAGGGCCGTCGGCGCGTGCATCGATGGGCGAAGAACCGACATATTTCGCGTTGGCCCAAGCATTCGGTTTCTATCCGCTGGGCCCAGCCTTCGTCGCTTCGCCGCCTGCGTGCCCTCGCTGCCGTCGCCGTTCTGCACGAGCTCCCGCCCGCTGGCCGCTCCGCTTACCCCCGCCTGCACATGTCGCGGCCACCTGCTTGCGCATAGCCACGCCGGCTCACGGTCCCCTGAATCCATGCATCGTTCACCAAGTAGAATCTATCTTCTGTTTGTCAATGTGAAGATATTTTTTCCACTAGAAATCCAATGGAATCGAGATAAGAAAATGAAATTTGTTGGGATGCAGAACGGATCAAGGGATTGGTGGTGAGAGGGAGTTTCCCCACGGGCCGCCAGCCGCACGCGTAGTCGCGCACCACGCCATCGCTCGCCCGTGCGCCACGCCGCCGCTAACGCCCGCGGAAGCCCCACCGCCGGCCGCCCTCGCGAGCTCTGCAGTTGATATCCTCGTGATAGTTTGGGATTAGTAGCTATCATGTATAGAATTCATTTCAGTATAATATCACATCCATATCACGATAATAGTACATTAATATTTGTTACATCTCAGAATATGAGCGTACGATCGGGTACAAGCTCCTTGGACTAAACGACAAGAGTAAAGCCAACACGGAGATAACTAGCTTCATGAAGCATCTCCATTATCTCGACTAACTCCATAGGTAAACTTGAGCGTAGCACTCCGACCTTCAGTCGTACCATCCATCGTGGTTGTTGTCGAAGTCAGACTCGTAACCTGCAAACTCACGAACTGTCCCTAAGGAAATGGGATAGGTCCACATCACTATCCGTATATGCGCAAGCTTTAAGTGGTCTAATACTAGTATTAAAAAATAGTCAAGGAGTAGGCTTGGGTTTCCTAAGTAGGAGCAAGCATAAAGAATAAACTTCCATATCCATCATCTCATATCTCAATACGTTAGGAACACCTAGCACACTAGAGACCCTATCACCATCATCCTATCTCCATCACTAGGGTCGACGTGAAGACTCCCTCTCTTCGCGTCTCAACAATTACAGCCGGATCCTAAAGGGAAAGGGAGCAACTTTCCCCTCTTCCCAACTGCAATGGCGGCTCACAACACTCATAAGTAGCTAAAGGGGGAGGTAGAGATTTCCCAAAACATAAGAACCAACAATCCACATGGGTGTCCATGATCGATGATGCGGCTATACGTATAGTTTTAACTCTACAAAGTGTGTACACCTGGACCCATCTTGGAGTGAGCCAGCCGGGGATCAGCCAACTGAACAACACCCTACCGGATGAAGAACTTAGTAGTTATGGTACCATCCTGCATCCGGGCTCGGATGCAGTTCCCCATAGAGGACCACCCTAGAACTGTGAAGCACTCCTACCGGGGCTAATCGGGGGCAAAAGGTCAACACCACTCCCCCCTACACCGATACTCTATCCTACGGCAATTATGGTACCGCACTTGCTAGTCTCAGCCCGGGCCTAGACCCATAATTCAGTGAGTGGTGTGCACATTTAACATATTCGTGTGAAGCAGTTGACCCACTCGGTTTCAGACCGGGGTGAGCTTCTGACTCCCAAAAGCGTCTCCACAACGTGGTCTGCAACTGCACCCATAATAGGTATTGCCACTAACTCCTATGCTCCTCAACAGTGTACTCACAATAGGTACCAAACAGGAAACACCCGAAAGTGGACCCCAAGCCCCAATTCTAAGCTTGGGTTGTGTAAAGCTCACCTGTCAAGTATCCCAAAACCGCCTTCTCTTGCCGGTTTTAACCTACTCACGCCAAGAAGCCTAATCACATTATCCCATACACATGCAAGTGCAACTCTGCATATATACACGCACATATAGTATAGTAGTAGGACAATCAAGGTATAATGCATAAAATCAGGCAGTGTAGGGTTCATCATCATTATGCGAGAAATAAAGTGCTAGCATACTATTTAATCAATGCCTAATGGGTATTCAAGTCGGAATGGGCATGAACCTGAGTGATCTTCCTCCTCGAAGTACTCCTCGTAGTGCTCCGCCTCCTAGTTCATCTCCGAGTCTCCGGCAGTTCCTAATTACGTAATTACCATAATTACAGGGTCTAATTGCAAATAAAACCTAAAATATACCCAATGAATATCCAAACAAGAACAAGGACTAGTCTATCGCGTGCTTCATGATTTTAGAAAAATTATGAAACTGGTTTCATAATTTTTGGATTTAAAATGAATTAGTTATGAATTTTTTAACTTTAATTCAATTTCTAGATTTTTAAATAATTGGTGAAAATCAGAAAATACAAGAGCGTGACACGTGGAGCACCAGAGGGCACCACGTGTCTTGCTAACGTCAGCAGAGGGTCTGGGTGGCGTCAGCAGAGCGTGTGGGTGGCGTCAACAGAACAAGGATGTCGGGCATGCACCCCTGGCCCACGAGTAGACCCTGAACGACCCACTAAGGGACGTACTCGGACATGATCAAGACAAGGGGATAGGCGTATCCCACTCGGACTAGTCAAGTATATATATGGAAACTACTCAGGCCATACCGAGTAGAACTCTGTAATTGTACTCGACTAGGACTCGGACTTGTAAGCCTGCCCTCCCGTGTATATAAGCGCGGGCAGGGACCCCCCCTTAAACAGAACAACTCCAAGTGCATCTAAGATCAATACAAACAAACACACATGACGTAGGGTATTACGCAATCTAGCGGCTCGAACCTGTCTAAATCGTGTTCCTTGCGTCACCATTGACTCCTTGATTCTCGACAGCCCTTACCGCACAAAAGACCACCTAGGGTACCCCTAGGCGGGTTGCCGGTCTAAAACACCGACAGCTGGCGCGCTAGGTAGGGGAGCTCGTCGAGTTTCTCAGCGCAAACTCAATGGCAATAGTCATCATCAAGCCCGTTTTCGTCATCGAAGCAGGCGCAACGTTCATTTTTGGATCCTGGCTCTGCATCGCCGATGGCACTGGATCGTTCCGCGTGCCAGATCATCAACGTTCAGGAGAAGAAATCAAAGGATTCGGTCAGGAAAAACCAAAAATTCAAAGTCAAAAAATTCGAGTTCGACTATACGTCGGACCCGACTTCAGTTCGAACTAGTCAGTCCCAGTCACTTCCCAAACCGAATTCGACTCCAAAACGGTTTCGACACGGACTCCGCAATGCAGCTGAAGTATACAAAAGTTTCCTCACTCGAACCCTACTCGAGCACGGGAACGATGAAGACAGCGACTCCGACTCGGTCTATCTCCCAGAGATCCCGTTAACAGGACCAGCCCAAGGACTCGTAATAACTTCAACATCACAAGGCAGATTCGTCCACTGGCCAGGTATGAGACCATCCCTCGCCCGCGACTACGAGTCGCGCCTTGTCGCTCACATAGACAACCTCCCATACCAAGAAGGCGTCCCACTCACTTGAAGCCGCGAGGAAAGTTCCACAGAAATTGCAACATCAAGCTCCGGTAGCTACTACCCAGACAGAGAAGTCTTTGTTATTACCCAAAGTAACAACCCGGGTACTAGCTAGAACAGAACACCTAGGCGATTGGCACAACTCGACAACGTCTCAGAAGATGAGTCAACAGCCAACGCCCCACAAGACGAAACTTCTGATCAAAGGAACCAATGAAGGATACGCAATACTACTCGGGTTGAGCGACGACAAACGTTGGCTACAAACATTCCCATCACAAACCTCGAAAGAGCATTTGACGCTGTTTAGGCTCAAGAACATACTACTCCACTTGCAGCAATTGCCTCTATCAATCTTTTAACAACGTTAATACCTCGAGACAGAGACAATGAAGCCACGGCTCAACTTGCGCAATGAGGCAACGGACTAATCGCACGACTCGCAGAACAAGCTTACAAGCTACTCGACAAAGAGTCACCGATCCCATCTGTTCCCCGCATCGCAGCTCATCAAGAAGGCAGTAGGGGTGCTGCAGTCAACAACAATGATGCTCAATGAAACGACAACGAAGTTGTAAACCAACCTCGGCAACACAGCCAAGGGCCGAGTAAGCACAATGCCCCAATACGCCAGAAGGATGTTGGAGAAGTCAGCTGCACTAACTCCGTAAAAGCTCCTCGCCCTACTCGGAAAAATCACGAAGTGTCAAATTTCAGTGATCTATGAGAAATAATAAATAGTCGGCGTGAGCGAGAAGTCAACAACTACAACCACTTTCCCGCTTTTACAAATCGGGTAATGAGGACAAGACTACCCGAGAAGTTCAAACCGACAGGAATCACCAAGTATGATGGTAAGCAAGACCCCATTCAGTGGCTACGATGCTACTCACTAGCAGTCCAAGCTGCCGGGGTCAACAACGATACCAAATTTATCCACTTTCCTATCTGCATGGAACCCGCACCACTAACATGGCTTGAGTCACTCAAACCCAAATCTATCGACTCGTGGGCAGATCTGATAAAGGCTTTCACCAACAATTATGCTGTCTCCATGGCTAGACCAGGCAACAAGATCGACTTGAGTCAAATTAAGCAAAAAGAAGGCGAAACACTACGCGACTACCTACGACGATTCTTCGAAAAGAAGGCTACTATAGTCGACATCTCAGAAACAGACGTCATCGAGTGCTTCCAGAATGGACTCTATGATAGACGAACATACCAAGACTTTGGTAGACGACGACCAGCTAATGTCAAAGACCTCAAAGTCATGGTACAACAGTGGGCGGATGAAGAGGACAAAGAGCAAGAATGGTTCGGCTCTCATCGCAACCGTGGACGTGACAACAACAACAATGACCAGGATCAAACTCGACACAATGATACTCGAAACAACTTTTTGAGTAATCAGAATCGCAAAAGGAAGCCCGACAACACCGTTGCTGCCGTGACTAACTCCGGGAAAAAGGGATCTCGCAAAAATGATGAAGGGCCAACCTTCACCGAGCTACTCAAAAAGCAGTGCCCATGGCACCCGACTAGCAAACACTCGGCAATAGATTGCTACATCATGCGTCGAGTAATGCAAGACTTACCTGCACCACCACCCCCTGAAGAATACAGCAAGAAAAAAGACAAGGGTAAGAACAAAGTCCACAATGATGAAGAAGAAGAGGGCGACTTTCAAACCGCCTCCAAGACAGTCAACATCATCTTTGGCGAAATCCCAAGCACCGCATCCAAGCGAGCCAGCAAACTCGTACTCAGGGAAATCATGGCCATCGAGCCGACAGATCCAACACCGCTAAAATGGTCAGAAGTAGCCATATCCTTCAGCAGAAAAGACCAGTGGACGAAATTCTCAGAGCCAGGCTGATTCCCTCTAGTACTCGATCCCGTCGTGGCAGGATCAAAACTGACAAAGGTACTCATCGATGGGGGAAGTGGAGTCAACGTCATTTTTGCCAAGACACTAAGAAAGATGTGCCTCGACATCACGGAGATGCTCACTCCAACAGATTCACCCTTCTACGGCATCGTACCAGGAAATGCAGCTATACCGCTAGGACAAGTCGTCCTCCCAGTTACCTTTAGAACTAAAGAACACTACCGCACCGAGTATATCAGATTTGAAGTTGCTGACTTCGAGACATCTTACCACGCCATACTCGGAAGGCCAACACTAGCTAAGTTCATGGCCATACCACACTATGTTTACCTGGTACTCAAGATGCCAGGGCCCAAGGGAGAACTAACGCTACGAGGAGACCTACGACGATCTTACGAGTGCGACACCGAAGCTGTGGAGATTGCTGCAACCTCTCAAGCGCCTAGTCGCATGCAACAAGTCTTCACAGCGTCAAAGAAACTTCACCCAACCAAACTCAAGATCCCAGAAAATAAGTCAGGATCCACAAAAGTAAAGCCAGCAAGCGAGCAAGACTTCAAAGCAGTCGATCTCCAGATAGGTGACTCTTCCAAGACAGCCCTGATCGGAACAGGGCTAGATCCTAAATAGGAATCCGCGCTCATCAGTTTCTTTCGGGCTAACCATGATATCTTCGCCTGGAAACCAGCTGACATGCCCAGTGTGCCCAAGGAGCTGATTGAGCACTCTCTAAATGTTGATCCCAAAGCTACTCCAAAATGGCAGTGACTCCGCAGGTTCACCAAAGACAGACGAGACGCGATTAAAAAGGAACTAGCCAAGCTACTCGTGGCAGGGTTCATCAAAGAAGTTTTTCACCCTGACTAGCTAGCCAATCCAGTACTCGTTCGCAAGAAAAACAACGAGTGGAGAATGTGCGTCGACTACACCGACCTCAACAAACACTGTTCAAAAGACCCTTTCGGATTACCCAGGATCGACCAAGTAGTCGACTCCACCGCTGGGTGTGCTTTATTATGCTTTCTCGACTATTACTCAAGCTATCATTAGATAAGCCTCAAAGAAGAAGATCAAGCTAAAATAGCCTTCATCACACCATTTGGGGCTTTTTGCTACAAGATAATGTCATTTGGACTAAAAAACGCAGGGGCAACCTATCAACGAGCTATACAGATGTGCTTCGAAAAGCAGCTACATCGCAATGTTGAAGCTTACGTGGATGACGTAGTCGTCAAAACACGAAACCAAGAAGAACTCATCGCTGATTTGGAGGAAATTTTCTCAAGTCTACGAGCTTTCCGATGGAAACTCAATCCCATCAAGTGCGTTTTCGGAGTACCTTCCGGCAAACTACTTGGGTTTATCATTAGCCATCGCGGCATTGAGGCCAACCCGGAGAAAATATCTACCATCACAAACATGCACGCACCAGCAAGCATCAAGGATGTGCAAAAACTCACAAGCTGCATGGCAGCTCTCAATCGGTTTATCTCGAGACTTGGGGAACGGGGACTACCCTTCTTCAAGCTTCTCAAACGACAGGACAAGTTCAAATGGACAGAAGAGGCAGACAAGGCATTAACATAACTCAAAGACTTTCTGTCAAAGCCTCCAATCCTCATTGCTCCATCTCCAAACGAGGACTTGCTCCTGTACATAGTAGCTACTACTCATGTCGTCAGCACGGCAATAGTGGTTGAACGGTCTGAGCCAGGCCACGTTTACAAAGTCCAAAGACCTGTGTACTTCGTCAGTGAAGTACTCTCGAACTCCAAAACTCGGTACTCGCCGATACAGAAACTCCTATACGCAATTCTGCTCACCTCACGAAAATTGCGCCATTACTTCCAAGAACACAACATCACAGTCATCTCTGACTTCCCGCTCGGCGAAATTCTCCAGAACAGAGACGCCACCGGTAGAATTTCCAAATGGGCAGTTGAACTCGGAGCTCTAACCTTGGATTTTAAACCAAGGACAGCCATCAAATCCCAAGCTTTGGTTGACTTTGCCTCGCAATTTCCCTCGACATCAAACGACTACTGGTATACGGCGACTCTCTAGTTGTCATAAACCAAGTCAGTGACGAGTGGGACCGAAACAAGGACAACATGGACGCTTACTGTAAAGAAGTCCGCAAACTAGAAAACAAGTTCTCAGGCTTGGAATTTCACCATATCGTCCGCGACAACAACGTAGCCGCCAACGTACTATCAAAGATGGGCTCTACTCATGCAGAAGTTCCAGCAGGAATTTTTGTCCACGAACTTCATAAGCCGTCCATACTAGAACAAGTGGCATCACCAGTAGTCTAGACTACAGACGTTACTCGAGAAATCATGATGATAGAAGTCGACTTGAGGACACCCTTCATCGACTACATCAAGAACCACAAGTTACCTTCTGACAAAAATCAAGCTGAGCAAATCTCTCGACGAGGCAAACACTACGTGCTAGTCGGAGACAGGCTCTACAGAAAAAGTGCATCATCAGGGGTACTCATGAAGTGTGTTACCCGTGAAGATGGCTAAGAAATCCTAGAAGAAATTCACAAGGGGATCTGTGGCAACCACGCATCCTCACGAACAATAGTGGGCAAGGCTTTCCGAGCAGGTTTTTACTGGCCCATGGCTTTGGCCGATGCGAAACAGTTAGTTCGGAAGTGCAAAGGTTGTCAATTCTTCACTAAACAACAATATGTCCCTGCCTACAAGCTAGTCACAATACCTCCAACATGGCCATTTGCTTGCTGGGGGCTCAACATGATAGGGCCATTACCAACTGCGCCAGGAGGATTCAACCAAGTACTCGTGGCAATCGACAAATTCGCCAAGTGGATCGAGGTCAAACCAGTGACATGCCCCAAGGCAGACCGAGTCCTCGACTTCTTGGATGAAACCGTACATCGTTACAGCTTTCCTAACAGAATCATCACAGACCTAGGGTCCAACTTCAACAATCACGACTTCTGGGAGTACTGTGAGAACAGCGGAATTGACGTCCGCTATGTCTTGGTCGCTCACCCATGAGCCAATGGACAGGTTGTGCGTGCCAATGGCATGATACTCGAAGCTCTTAAGAAACGACTACATGACGTCGGCAACACAAAAGGAGGCAAATGGCTCAAGGAATTACCCAACGCTCTTTGGGGACTACGAACCCAACCATGCAAGACTACTAGGCTCTCTCCCTATTTCCTAGTATATGGCTCAGAAGCTATATTACCCACAGACGTCATGTGGCAATCTCCCTCAGTCGAGCAATACGACGAAGAAATGGCAGAAGAAACAAGGCGAACAGATCTAGACAATCTAGAAGAAGCAAGATGCGCAGCGCTAGTACAATATGCCAGATACCTTGACGGGCTAAGGCGTTACCACGACCACAATGTCTAAGAACGATCTTTCAACTTAGGCAACATGGTCCTCAAATGAATCCAAGACACGTCAGGGTTGCATAAACTCAATTCACCATGGGAGGGTCCTTACATCGTATCCAAGGTTACAGGACCCGGATCTTACAGACTACAAGAACTCTGAGGAGAACAAGTACCAAACTCTTGGAATATAGAACACCTCTGTCGCTACTACCCGTAGTAGACAAAAGAACTCAAGTATTTGCTTCAAGCAGAAACTCATCTCGGCTACTCGAGCCAGTAGCTCGACTACTGACAACAAGCATTCCAACTCTGGTACAAAGACAACGGCTGAGTAATTTCTAACTCAAATCCAAAATTACATACGAGTAAAGGTAGTCGAAGTACAACACAAAAGGACTACAAGCAATTGCCTACTGGCGGGCTGCATTTAAGCCTCAGGCTTTTACAATATCACAAGGCCAATCAGGTCTACCGACTACAATGGGAAGGACCTACACGCAAGTAAGCTGCGCAAAATGCAGCCATATCCAGGTCCTCTTGTAACATCCGCAAAAATCACCACTTAAATCACCCGTTAAAAATTGCTTTCAAAATCTTTTTACCGCTGAGCTCCCGGAAATCTAAAATCTTCCCGGCGATTTTGTCGTCCCGGCACCCAAGCCGACAGCCATCATTTTATCCTCTCCCGTAATTTTCGCTGCGTGCCGGTCAACAGACGGCCACGCATGCTCCGACCGCGTGCCACAATCGCCGCCGGCTTCCTCTTTCGTTTTCCTCTTTTTCCTCCTATTCATTTTCCTCCTTTTTCTTTTTCTTTCTCTCTCTCTTTTTCCTTTCTTCTTCTTTCTTCTTCCTCCTCCTTCCTCCTTCTTCCTCCTCCATCTCCCTGGCACCCCGCACGCCTAGCCTCCTGGTGCCATACTCCTGGCCGGACCCCAGCTGGCCCCCCTCCCTTCGGGCAGCGCCCCAACCGGCCCCCCCCCCGGGGCATTAAGTTCTGGCCGGCCGCCCTTCCTCCCTGGCGCGCCGCCCGGCCGGGTCCAAACCTGCTGAGCGCGTGCCTGCCCCGGCCCCGCCAGCGCGCCTGCTGCCCGCGCCGCCCATGCCGGCCCCCACCCCACGCTGCGTGCAGGCGCCTTCTGGCGCTCGCTCGCGCCTGCCCGGCCCCCCTCCCGTGCTGCACGCCGCCGGCTCCTCCATCGCCGGCCCCTACCAGTGCGCCGCGCGCTGCCCACGGCCCCGACGCCGCCAGCCAGTTCTGTCAGCCTATAAAAGGGGAGGAGGCAACCACCCACTTTGCCCCATCCTCCATCCACCAGTACCACCGCTCCCCGCCTTGCTCCTGCGCTCTGCCAATCGCCGCCGCCGCTATACCGTGTGCCGCCGCCTCCTAGCCATCACCGGCCGCACCTCCCCCATCTCCGATTCCCCAAGGTAAACGGCAAAATGGATCCCCCTCCACTTCCTCCACCCCCTCCGCCCCACGGCTCGCTGCCGGTGAGCCCGGCCGGCCGGCCACCGCCGGCCACCTTCCCTCTCTCTCCAAGTTCTTGGAAGAAGAAGAAATAAAGTTTCCCAATTCCGATCTAACCCCCACCTTTCCCTAAATTCCAAATAAGTCCTTCCAACACTCTCAAGAGCTTTTCGCAGATTTGCCCTTCCACTCCCAAAAATATTTACAGATAGGTCCTTAATTTCTCGCAAATCAGTCCTAAACTCTCTTTTAAGCCCCTAATCCATGTTTAACTCGTCATTTCATGCGCCAAACTTCCTCCAATTAATCCTAAATTCGACCACGTCATCCTCCAGTATACTTCCACCGATCCATATCCAAATTTCCTGAAAATACTCATCCTACTTATTTTTCGTTCGCGTTCTCTGTTCGAAGCTCAACAGGTAAAATCTTATTTTCTCTTATTTATTTGTGTGCTCGTTTGTGTGTGCCGTAGATCGCGGAGTACCTGAGGAGGAGCACGAGGAGGAGTTTGACCACGAGCCCGAGCTCGAGGACCAGCAGCACGAGCCGAAACTCCCGGAAGGCTTTGAGGACGGCAAGTCCAATCTCACCCTTTGATGCATATTTATTCCTAGTTTTTCAAACACAACCTATTGGCCTATTTTATAAAAGTGCATATTGTTTTATTGCAAGACATGGTTGGATAGCCACCCCTTGATTGTTACGATTATTCCTTGTTGTCCTATAATTATCTCTAAATATGAGTTGCTCTGTTTAGATGATAATTACTGCTAGAATGCTTAGGACCTTGTTACTCAAATTCAATCACGACTACAATGGTTTATTTAGGGAATAAATGTGTGAGTGATTTCAAATGAGAAAATGGGTTTTCGGGTATAAAGGCAAGAAAGGCTTAGATGAGATGGATGGGTGATTCTTGTGTGAAATGCGAGGATGTTGGGCTCGTACCTTAGTGGTTGAGCAAGTTTGGAAGATATCCATCTTGTCATGGTTAAGGACCGAGTTGATGTGTCATCTTGCCTAATTCAACCATCGTGCAACCACTCGACCGTTGTATGGGCAACGGCTTAGCATAAATCCCACTAGCTGAACTGTTAGTCTTCAGGCGTGCTGGTGAGCAACGGGAGCCCATGGAAAAGGAGTAAGATCTTGGTGACTTAGGTCCCGGTTACGGCCTCGTGGATAGGTCGTTAACCCCTTGGGTGCTTTCGTGTTGGCTAGTCAGTCTTAGCTAAGGTGGGTAATGGCTTTGTTAGGATCCGCACCGGCACTAAGGTGATCGTGCTGCGGTACCCTACTTGTGGGAAAAGTGTACAACCTCTGCATAGTTAAAACCTATTCGGGTAGCCGTGTCCACGGCATTGGACGAGTTACGGCTTGGTCACATAACTAGCACTTGGGAATGGATGGTTTCATGGTGTGTGTGTTGGATTTTGGAAGTGTCCGGCAGTTGTGCCATGAGCTATGACGGACAGGGAGTCCGATAGCAATAAAATTTGGATCCTTTGTGTAGGATCAACCCCACTCAATGTTTTGGTTACTAAAGGAAAAGCTTTCCCAAAAACTCTTTTGAAAACAAACCCGTGCATGTGATGAAAATCTAGCTTCATTGCAAATGAACCTTAGCCTATCCTTGCTATATCCTGTGCATATACTTGATTGTATCCCCCTCCGTGGATGGGGTTGGACTTGTTGAGTACTTTTGTACTCACCCTTGATTCGTTGCTACAGAGGAAGACCCGGACTTCGTCGCCGAGGAGTTTGAGTAGGAGGTTGTGTCCGCACCCAATGCTGCCTGTGGTGTTTGCCTTCACAAGATGCTTCTGTTGCCGTGTAGTCCCGAGTGCTGTCTTTCGGCAGTCCCTTGGTTAGCCGCTGTTGTTTATTTGCTTCTTATCGCTGCGTGGCTTTCACGCCCACTCTCTCGGGAGTTGTACGGTAACTGAATTATCTGTTGAATAAATGTGCTATCAGCCTCCTGGGACTGATATTTGCAACACATTTAGTCTCTACTTATGTGGGGACGCTTCACCTCTACCCAAGGCAATGCCAGGTACTCCTGCACCGCCACTGCCTTGACAGCGGCAACGATGAATCCCGCGTGCCGCGCAAAGAAGGAAACAAGGCTGCACTTTGGCTAGCCTTGTTGAGCCAACCCACCCTACGGCCACACCTCCACCTCTAAGTGAGCGGGATAAAGAACGCGGCACTCATCACCCATCACTCGCGAGTTCCAGCGCGTACCCGACTAGATCACGAGCTGCCAGATGAGGCACGCGATGAAACCTCCTACGAGGATTCTTCTAGCATCACAGCTATCCCTACGAGTGCTAGAGTCTGTGGAGGGAAGGTGGTCTCAATCTACGAGGAATCTTCTAGCACCGGTGCACTCTTTGACAACTCTCTACACTCAAACAACAGCAACCGAAGGCAATCCATCGCTAGTCAAAGTCTGATCCAGGTTGGTCTCCATGGCGGTCTATTTATAGCCAAGCGCTACAACTGCCAACCACCCAGGAGTTACTATGCGCCCGTGAACGATGAGTCTGGATGATCTCTGACTCTGCCCACGTGAAAGCATTCACGCCACAAAGGACAAAAGAGTACAGTACACCCGTGCACCCCCTGTTCAAAGAATAATAAAGCAGAGTACTCGACAATAGCGCAACTACTCAAACTCAGCACTCGGACCACTTCACATAACAAAATGTTGGACAAAGTGTTCATTTCAGACAACATGTCAATAAAAGTACTCGAAAGCTTACAAGAGTACATAAAAGCTCAAGGCTCCTCCAGAGATACAAATTTAGACATCTTCGACACGATTGGCTCAGCCTGCTTGAGGTACTGCGCATAGGCTTCCTCTGTGCAGTTGCAAGCAACGCCGTCACTAGCTGCCGCCAAATCTGCCCTCAGGTAATACGACTTGACCACAGCAAGGACTTGTTTGCAAACAGCCTTGTAGAGGCCGGCCACCTTACCCGGAGCAGCCTTCAAGCGCTCGACTAGTGATCGAGGTCCTGCGTCCTCTTCCAAGGGGGCAATGGCATTCACCAAGTCTTGAGCGGCATCAGTTAACCCTTGAAGCTCGCCTCGAAGACTTCCCACGGTCTGGGCATGATCTCTACAGGCCACCATGGCCATGGCAAGCATCACTCCATTCTGGATCTTCCTATCTCGCTGATGCTCGCAGGCAGCCTGTGCTTCCGTCAGCGTGGCCCGAAGATGTTCAGCCTCATCCGCTACTCGGTCGTGCGCGTTTCTCCAGCCAAGGAGTTGGCTACTGGCAGCAACCTCCTTCCTCTTGAGCTCTACAAAAACGACCAAGTTCAAACAACCGACTATAGTCGGACATACTCGGAACATGAAAAGTACTCACCTTGATACTTTTTATTCAAAGACTTGTAGCGGCTCTCCAGTTTCTGCTGCAAGACTTCATGATATGACCGCTCAACAGCAAAGGATTTTGCTCCATCTTCATGAACCCTCAAGGATTCCGTAAGCCGGGCACACTCCTGCTCCAATTGTTCGTTTCGCTCCTGAAGAGCTCGAGCGTTCCTTTGCGTCCTATCATACAGATCCTGCAAAGCAAAGCAAACAGTCAAGTCCCTTAGTTACTAAATATGTTAGACAAGAGAAGAAACATACCTGGAAGCTTCGAAAAACATCAACAGCTCTCTGAAACTTCGACTTAGACGGAAGCCCGAGTACTGGACCTTGAGTACTCTTCACAACTTGAGGAGCTGCACCCAAGGCGGTACCTAAGACAATAGCATCAGTCAACTCAATACTACAACTACAATACCAGGACCACGGCTACATACCTGGAGCAGTTGGTTCTTTGGATTTCTCCACATCAACTACAACCAGAACACCGTCGGTAGACGTTGACAAAGACACTTTTCTAGAACCCAAAGCAGCGGAGGGGTCCTCCACCGAGCGGATCACTTCTTGAAGCATAGACATGGTAGCTCCAAGACTCCACTCCAAGGGAGCAACAGACAAATCCTCCAAGGGAGCAGAAAGAGTAGTCGGGGGACACGACTCTACTCCTACCTCCACAAGGATAGTCTCGTCCGCATCCCTGCATCAAAATACAAATTGTCACACAATCTCCAAAAAGATCGATGATACAAACCAAGACTAAAAACCCACCGAGTTGATCGTGGCGGCAATCGCACACGCTTCTTCTCAGCAATAGGCAGCCGAGTACTCGGCGCCGCGGGAGCAACTGCAGGCGCCGTTTTCTCGCTAAGTCCTGCAAAAAATAGGTTCAAGACTACAACAAACTCAGACTAGCAAAAATACTTGGGAAGAAAGCTCACCACTAGCGATCACATTGGATAACAAAGAACCAGTAGCAACTACTGGTGACACTTCCTTCGCAACGTCCGCCCCTCCAGCAGGCAAACCCAGAACTGCCTGACCAGGGACTGGTAGCACGTTAGCCGATAGAGCCTGGATTGTCAGCTCGGGGGCTACTCCGGCATGTGCTGGCGGAACCTCCTCTCGCACCTTCTCAACAGATGCAACATCGACGCCCCAGGTGGTCACGACTACTTCTTTGGAAGTAGCCTCATCACCACTAGGAGTCACGTCGACATCCTTTTCAGAACCAAAGAAATCATCAAAGGACTACAGGGTAAACTTTACCAGTTACCAATAAGTACACGAGTACATACCTTGGTACCCTGAGACTTCTCAGGAGCTGAAGTCGAGGCCGACTTAGCAGTAGACCTCTTGCGGACTACTCGGCATTTCTTTACAGGAGGAGAGGGCTCGTCCTCTAACTCCTCAACAACAGATTCTTCTCCTTCCGACTGCGCCAGATAGTCAACAAGGACCCGGGACTACAAAGACAAGTCGATATTCAAAACAATGGCTCAAAAAGTTCAAAAGGTACAAGTCAAATAAGAGACCATACCACTTGTGGTTGATACCAGGCATCAAATTGATGAAGAGTTGAAGGAATAACTGGTAGGAATAACTGGTACATCTTGATAGTTCCTGAAGAACTTGTCCAACAGTGCCTCAACATCATCGTCAGATATATCCTCATCGGACATACGCGATGGATTGTCAAATCCCGAGTACTCACCCCCCGAGTGCGCCCGTTTCTGAAGAGGTTGAATTCTTCTCTTGAGAAAACTGGCCGCCACATTAACTCCAGTCTAGCCTAGTGCTTTCAACTCGACAATCTGGGTCAACAAGTAGTCGAGCTCTGGGGTATCTTCAGGCTCGCTCACCCAGTTCTCTGCATGCTTGGGGGCATGACCTGTGACTACCGGCAGGCGAGGCTCGTGGTTTCCAATGTAGAACCATCTCCTTTTCCACTCTCCATGGGAGTTAGTCAAATTGTAGTCGAGATACGCGCCCGAGTTCCTGAGTTGGAACCCGGCGCCTCCAAAGACCTCTGTCCTAACGGCACTAGGCTTAGGCTTGCAACGAAACAGCTTCCTAAATAGCTCAAGGCTAGGAGGAACCCCCAGGTAGACCTCACACAAGTGTACAAAAATTGACATATGCAGCACACCATTGGGATTCAGATGAACAAGTTGAAGCTTGTAGTACTCGAGGATACCTCTGAAGAAGTCGGAGGTGGGCACTGCCAAACCCCTCTCCACAAAGTGTGCAAGCATCATCATCATCTCATTCGGATGTTCCTCGAACTGCCACGCATTCGCAAAAGCAGGGTGCCACTCGAGTACCTCCTTTGGCCGCAGAAGTTTGGCATCAACAAGTGCCTGAACAGCCACCTCCTTCATCACGGAGTTTTGCCACATCACTCCAGGCGGCGGCAGCGCAGTCTGGTTCGTTGGCCCCACCTTCGGTGCTGACAACACCAGTTTCTTCCCTTTTTTTGACTTCACCTTGCCCGCCACTGGAGCCTTGCCCTGAGTCTTCTCGGGTTTCTTCCCCATCTTCTTGGTGCGCATAAGATGATCGCAGCCGCAGCAGGAGCAAGATAACCTTGGATCTCTCTCAAAGAGCTGCAATGTCGGCGGTGGCGCTAGACAAATCGCGGTGGCGGAAAAGAGGAGTAGAAAGGCGAGGGAAGAAGAAAAGCAGATTTGTTAACAGTGGAGCGTAAACCTAACCGAAAGGGGGCCCTCCAGTTATATCTCCACCACCTCCGGATTCCAAGCGTCAGTTACGCAACGGAAAGGTTTTAAACCGAGTTAATGCCATAACACCCAACGGCTACTTCTATCAATGGGTTTTAACCGCTTCAACGACAAAAATCGCCTAAGTGCTCAGGGGCTACGGGTACCGTACCCGATGGTCAGAATTTTCTTTTTCAGATTACCAAGAGTAAAACAGTCAAGAAGCAGGATTGACCCTAAGCCTGACTCTTCGACTTAACCTAAGGCTCGGGGGCTACTCCATATGGAGTGCGATTGTCATCGCACTACCATATAAAAGTCTTGGAATAAGAAGCAACTCAAAAGAACAAGAAGAGTACCTTCCAGCCATGCGACAGTACTCGAGCACTTTGAACACTGCAACCTCTACGAAGAACTACTCGGTTAGTGCCCATAGTACTCAAGACTGCGGCGCACGACTACAAAGTACTCAGGGGCTTGTCGGGCATGCACCCCAGGCCCACGAGTAGACCCTGAATAGCCCACTAAGGGACGTACTCGGACATGATCTAGACAAGGGGATAGGCGTATCCCACTCGGACTAGTCAAGTATATATATGGAAACTACTCAGGCCATACCGAGTAGAACTCTGTAATTGTACTCGACTAGGACTCGAACTTGTAACCCTGCCCTCCCGTGTATATAAGGGCGGGCAGGGACCTCCCCCTCAAAGAGAACAACTCCAAGTGCATCTAAGATCAATACAAACAAACACACAGGACGTAGGGTATTACACGATCTAGCGGCCCGAACCTGTCTAAATCGTGTTCCTTGCGTCACCATTGACTCCTTGATTCTCGACAGCCCTTACCGCACAAAAGACCACCTAGGGTACCCCTAGGTGGGTTGCCGGTCTAAAACACCGACACCGGTCAACGGTCAGTGGGTCAGCAGTTACTGTTCAGTGTGTCCCATGAGCTGACGTGGCAACCATGCTAGCTATAGGTTAGCTGTAGGCCACCTACATGCTAACTGTTAAGGTTAGGTGGTGCCTACGTGTTAGTTGCATGGCTGCCACGTCATCGTCCATGCATGGGCTATAGGCGGCTGCAGGGTGGCTATAGGGTAGCTGTTAGGGTTGCGTGGCGGTTCACATGGCCCTTGGCACGGCTGCCACTTGGTCGATTCAGGGTGCCGGGATCCATTGGCTTTCCAAAAAAGAAAAAAAAAGTATTTTACCACCAAGGGTAGCATGCACTTAACCATTTTTATCTCAAAACCTATAGTGATTCTGAGGGTGAAATTTTAACAGTAGATTGAAGGTGTGTTACAGAGACTTTGGTGAATTTTTCATGATTTCTTTTTGGAGAAGGACACCTATTTTCCATATTTTTCTCCTATTTATCATGCTCTATAAAGAAAGGTGGGTTTCTTTCTGATTCTGACCATTCCACATTTTTCCTACAAACTACACTTCCAAACCAAGCAACTCCAAGTGGTTTTACATTTTTCTCAGCTCTGGATTAAAACTTATAGAAAAAGGAAGATTTAACCCTAGATTTCAAACATAAGGTTAAAACAGTGATTTTAAGTTCTACTCCATAGCCCTAAGTATTTTTTTGAGCTTCTACTCACTGAAACATACACCATAGAGTTAGATTTACCTTTTTAGCATTTTTCCTTGATTACTATGATTTAAAAAGCCTAAGCAAGAAATAAAACTATAGGATATTATTTCCAACAGTAACATGGGCAAGATTATTTTTGTATGAAACTAGACAGTTCACTGAGTTCAACAAAAGTGGTTTGGTATTTTTCTGATTTTCCTACGATTTATGGTGCATTTACAAAGTTTGTCTCATTTTCTACCGATTTAAAATAATAAACCGAAAATAACTTACAAACTAGCCCTCGGGTCTACAGTTTAATTATGCAGGGGTCCCTAGTTATTGCGCTAAGGCCCCTGGAAGAAGGTAAACGACACAGACAGGTCCTCACGGCGGCTGGCGGCGATCTTTGCCCGATTCCGATGAGGTAAAGGCTCGGGCTAGGGCAACAAGTGACCGGGGAGGAGCGCGGGCTCACCTAGGGTCGATTGGCGGTGGTTAGGGCGGTAGAGCAGGCTTGGCGGTAGCAGAATGACTTGGGGACGGAAGTGGCTTCGGCAGCGAGGTCCCGGCGATGTTCCGGTGACGGCGAGGCTTCGGAAAGGCTACAAGTTGCTCGGAGACGTGCGCGGTGGTGTGGCAGAGCGAGCGGTGGTGTCAACGAGGTGCGAGGTTGCGTGGAGGTAGGGGCTCCATGGGAGGGTGGTGCGGTGACGCAGAGAACAGGGGAGCGACGGAGCTTTGCGGGTGTGGGGAGCTGCGCAGGCGGCGCATCGACCCCTTTTATAGGGCCGGGGAGGTGCGGAGGGCAAGGGCGGAGCTAATGCTGGCAGCGGACATGGCCGGAGGCGAGCGGGGGAGGAGAACGGGGTGGCGCCATTGGCCGGTGGCTTCCACTGGTGGAAGAAAGGCGCGGGCGCACGCGAAGATCTTCCGGCGATTGGGCGGGAGAGATAGGAGGGGTGCGTGATCTTCTTTGTCGAGCGGAGCGATAGGGCCAGCCGGGGGTTGTCCTATCACCATCGAGCGGTAGATTGGGGAGGCAGAGCTCGGCCATCAAGCAGCCATGGCATGGTGGAGGGGCGGCGCGGCATTGGGCATGGGAGATGCTCGGGCAGAGGGAGGATAGGGTCGAGCGGTCATAGGGCGTCTCGGCGAGCGAGTTGTCCTGTCATGGCCGTCGGTTGGCCGTTGGTGAGCTCGTCGGTGGGCGAGAGCCACGCGGCAGGCGGCACTCGGGCGAACATGCCGGGCACATTCCGGGCGCGCGCTGAGCGGGGTGCTCCTTGGGGCAGCCAAAAAGGCCGGTTTTTGGGGCCTTTTTCTCCAAAATTTCAAAAGAACTCGTGAAACTCCAAAAGTAAAACTTGTAGACCTGACATCCGACTCCAAACTTTACAAAAGGAGTTTGCTTGAAAACAAGACGAATTTGAAACTATGGAGTTGCAAAGTTTGGCAGAACGCTGGCCTCCGGGGACTTAGGCAGATCTCGGTTTTGCTGTTTTTCAGCATTTTGTCCAACTTTGGTGTCACACCCGATTTTAAGGACAAAATCGAGTGCATTAAATACATGTGCGCCAGGATCAAGATACACACATGTACGACCATAGTGAATAACAAAGACAGTGCTAAATCGAATAAAGAGAGTATTAACCATTATTACATGACCGAAAGTCTCAATAAAACACAAAGTCTAATTATTACGCAGCGGAACTCCAAGGACGACGACGACTCCCAATTAGCTTGGTCTGAACAGCGGTTTTGCAAGGGTGAGTACACTTATGGTTGGTACTCAACAAGTCGTGGGGAAAAGTGTAGTGTAAGGCTAATTCAAGGTATGGCTAAGGCATAAATAACATTCACTTTTAATTAAGTTGGTCAAATTTTATTAGCAATTAACTAAGTATAAGTTCATACCACCCGAAATTAAACATGATCATAAATAAAGTAAACAACATATGCATGAAATGATAACAAGTTATGTCCATCTTCCGATAATATTATCATGTGAGGGTCCAGGCCGCTCTTAACCGTGAGCACGGATGATCGATCAGTTTAACACTCTGCAGAGGTGGCACATCTTTACCCACAAGTCGCGTAAAAGTTCAATAGAACTTTGGACCCAACCATGCGGTGTTTGCAAGGCACCATACCACACTTCCGAGGTGTGATTGCATAGGGACGCTACGAGGCTTTTACAAAGATTCGCTAGCAATGTGGTAACCTGCTAAGGTTTCAGGTCGAAGCGAAACATAGCAGTCCCCTAGAGGGTATAGTGTCTTAGCCAAGCCTACTTCCCAAGAGAGCGAGTGCTATATCCCATCAACGCCTCCCCTCTTGCCCTTCCGGTAAGGTAACCCCAAGCTAGAGTTTCTAATTAATCAGCCAAGACCAGAGCCATTTAGTCTTGTGGTAGTACTGTTTTCCTGGGTGGTTCTCCATGTTCCGATTAACAAATAATGATCTTGTCTTAATGAAAGGTATAACAGAAGTAAAGCAAGATTAAGCATTGTGTGTAGTTAAACCACCATGAACCAAGTAAGCACTAAGCATGAGCTACCCAACATAAAGTAAACCGGTTGGTCAAGGCAAAGGTGAATCAATCTAGGCGAACCTTAATTGGGACCCATCAATTTAATCTTAATATGTGCATAGCATAAATGTTGAGTACGAGAAAGTAAAGGTGTATAGGACAAAAAGGTAGTGATCAAGGACACGACTTTCCTTCTTGGCCTTGCTCCTGCTGTTCGTACTCCTCGAAGGCTTGATCTGCAACTCCCTTGAACTGCGGGACGTCTACACGCGTCACACGAGCACATACAAGCAAACATGGGCAAAAGTAAGAAAACAGTACACCAAACATAGTTAAACAGAGAAAACAAGCTTGAAAAGATGATCTACGCTTTAAAACGAACACGTGGATATAAAGAACGCGAAAAACGGAGTTAAGATGCAAAAGATATGATTAAAACAAAATTCAGGGACTTTTCTGTGAGAAAAACAAAACTTTTAGGGCCTATCCGCGAAAACCGAGGGCTTATACGTAATTATGCGTATAAACCGAGGGTCTGACGCGTAAAAACATCAAACCCGGATGGCGGGTTGATTTCTGGAAAGCTCAAGGGTTAAACCGAAAAGTGTGAGGGCAGATCTGTAAATATTTTTCAACGCGATCAGGACCGCGGGTTGATTTGCGGAAAAGGTGGGGGCTTAAGAGCAAAAGCGGCGCGGCACGGTTCGGTTGACCGTTACGTGGTCTTGATTGACTCGCTACGAGCCGTCGGATCTTGATCATCCGACGGTCGCGGTCATCCACGACACCGCGGCGGCGGCGGAAAACAAAACGGCCGGCGGCGGCGAGCGGCGGCGCGCGACGGCGAGCGGCGGCGGGTCACCGGAGTTGGCCGAAATAACGCCACGGGCATCCGTTTCGCGCGCGGAAGGCACCAGAAGAGAGAGGGGAACACGGCGAACTCATTTTGGGGGTTCTCGTCGACCGGAGCTCACCGACGGCGGCGATAGACGGCGGGGAAGCGGCGGCGGCGCTCAGAGCTCGGGCGCTAGGGTTTGGGGCTTCGGGTGCGGGTGCTTGAGGCCGGGAGGAGGCGGCGGCTTATATAGGGCGCTAGGAGATAGAGGCAGCGCGGGTTTAAACTCCCCGAAGGAGTCGGAGCGGAGGCGGACGGCTGCGGATCCGGCGGCGGCCGTTGCGGAGGCGGAGCGGAGTTCGGCCGGCGGAAGGGGACGATGGCGGGGCCCACCTATCGGCGGCCGCGGGCGAAGGCAGGCCGGAGCGGCTACGCGGGCCGGCGCGCGTGTTCGTGGGCCGCGGGGTGCGGGAGAGAAGCGGCGGGCGAGCGGCAGGCCGGGGCGGAGCGATGGGCCGGCGCGCTTCGCGGGCCGCGGAGGAAGCGGCGAGCGGGCGAGCTGCGGAGGTGGAGAGCTGGGCTGGAGAAGCCGCGGTGCAGCTGGGCCGCAAGGACAAGAAGAGGAGGGGGCCGGCGGGCGGTGGAGCAGGCCGGGGGGCTGCGGCTCGGCTGGGCCCGAAGAAAAAAGAAAGAGGAAGGGGGCGCGGGTGATGCTGGGCCGCAAGAAGGAAAAGAAAGGGAGGGAAAGGGAAGATGTGGCCCAGGTGAAGAAGAAAAAAGAAAAAGAAAGAGAAAAAAGAAATGGTTTTGGAATTTGAATTTAAATCTGAAATTCACAATTTGATTCAAACTCAAGCAATCAAAATAAATGCACCAGCATGAATGCACAAATAATTCCTATGATGAATTAATCAAATTAAAGAAAATGAATTTAAATGCCTAGAATTTAAATGACACCCTAATTTGAGCAAATTTTCATGAATTTAAATTATTCAAAATTTTGGGTGTTACATTTGGCTCAGATGTTGAGTAGCTTCCCGTTTGAATCAGGCCAAAGTGTAATTGAAGGAAAAGTTCTTCGGTCTTAGAACTCCAACTTCTATTAAGGACTTTTCTTGAGTTCAGTTCAGATTTTTGGAGGAACAAGCTCACCAAGATGCGTGCTCTCGGTGTTTTCCAGACTTAGCGCTGGAATGCAAAAAGGCTGAGTTGACTGTTTTATATGACTTTGACCAAGTTTTTGAGCAGGTTCAGTTGTGATTTGGACCTGGGTCAGTGTAACAAAGTTGGAACACGCTCAAGGAACTACAACTTCTATTAAAGATCTGACTTGAGGTTAGATATAGATTTGTGAGATAACAGGTTGCACTTGGGGAAAAACACGAATTCCAGGACTCGGGTCATTTGTAGGGTTTTAATATACTCCTAATTTAATTCTTGTTTTTGACCTTCTCCCACTCCGAATGAGCCAAAGTGTTATTAATAAAAGTTGTTTGAAATTAAAAGTTTTACAACTCCTATTTGGGCAAATTTTTAAGTTTGTATATAAAAACTCATGTTTTCTATTTAACTCCAAAAACTAGGGGCAGCCATCTGTACCTCCCCAGGGGCAGCCAACTCCACCTCCCTAGGGGAAGCCATCAGCAGCTCTGGGGCAGCCAACTCCACCTCCCCAGGGGCAGCCATCCGCAGCTCAGGGACAGCCAACTCCCAGGGCAGCCATCTGTACCTCCCCAGGGGCAGCCATCTGCAATTCCCGAGGTGCAGCCATCTCCACCTCCCCATAGGGCAGCGTTACCTCGTGTGCTTAGGTCACAAGCGAGAAAAAATCCATCGACAAAAGTTGACAAGTTCATGACCGTAATGAAGACCATGGCCTCATCTTCCTCTGTAGGTTGCGGCCCCTCTCGGCCAGATGTCATAGATGAAGGCACCAGTTTCTTTGGGCTAGATGCAGTCCCAGAAAAATATGAGCATGGCAAACCATTCATGTATTGGATGGATCTATCGGTAGGCCCAAGTGAACTTAGGAAGCTGCTTGGATGGATCATGGTCGCAATGAGAAAAGGCATTCGAGAAATCACAGCGCGTGTCCCACAAAAGGTTTTCCTTGGGGCTTGCGATCACCAGCTTGTGATCGAGTTCGAGGATTTGTGGAGACTTTACCGTCATCAACACCACGACATCCAGCTCATTACCGTATGGACCTTGTAAGTCCACATGTACTGCATACACGAGTTTTACATACATAATGTCTAGTACCTGAGCGACTACCTTTTTTGCAGGAAGCAATGGATGGAGGAAGAATTGGCTATTGGCAGGTTCTCAGTAGCGTTCCTTGACCCAGCACGAATAAGCCACCTAGAGCACAGCTTCAGACTGAATGAAAGGGTCAAAGCAGAAATGGAAGCAGGAAAGATAGTCAGAGAAAAAGAAGTTATACAGAAGAACGCCCACAGACAAGAAAAGCTAAAAGTGGCAAACTATATGTTAACGCCAGATTTCGTCATAAGTAAATCGGCGTCAGGAGAAGAAGAAATGAGAAGGTGCAGTAGGATACAGGGGTGACAGTTGGAAATCGGCCGAATGGCGCTACAGTTAGAGATCGGTTGGTTGGTGCTACAGTCCAGGATCGGCTGATGCTACAGTACAGGATCGGCCAATGGATACCCTTGGGGTTTGGATCGGACACGCCTGGTTCCCGATCGGTTACCCTTTGCCGATAAGGAATCAGCCGATTAGGAGGTTGGAATAATTGGGCCGGTATGGGCTTGGAAAGGATCAGAAGGATGAAGAGGGAATCAGCCCATGAAGTGTATAATAACCAACCTAGTACGAGTCGTACTTGTAAATATTCGTTTTCTATTTGAATTAGGGATAGAGTTCTAGTCAGATAAGGAGTCGTCTGTACGGGGCTATAAATAGCCACCTTTGTAGATCTGTAATCATCAACAACTCAATACAACCAATTACTATTTCCTCGTACTTACTTTCAAGCAGGCGACTTCGCCAAATACTTTCTTCTTTTTCACGAGTTCGTACGGGTTGGCAGGGCTGCATCAACTTGACCTCCGGCCGATCTTGTAAGTTCCGTTTACCGAGTAAATTCTAAGCTTTAACTTTGGGCGCATCGCTGTTGTTTCGTTTAGATTTATTCATTAGTTATCGATATTTACTAGAATCATAGGTTTTACCTGTTTTTCTAGTTTTATCACCAGTTATCCAGCTAGGAATCGGCAATCTCGGCTTTTCTCATATTTTGCTGTTTAATTTACTTATTTTACACATAGCCGATTAGATCTGTTCCTAGTGTTGTTACTGTAGCGTTGTTCCTTAAAGGGCATGTCAACGGCCACCCCCACACCAGGTTAATGGTAGACGGAGGAGCTGCAGTCAACATCATGCCATATGCCGTGCTCCGAAAGCTTGGGAAAAGCGATGATGACTTGACCAAGACAGACATGATGCTCAAAGACTTCGAGGGCAACGTATCTCCCGCTCGCGGCGCCCTCTGCGTCGACCTCACCATCGGCAGTAAGACCCTTCCCACTACCTTCTTTATTATTAATGGCAAGGGATCCTACAACATGCTACTCGGCCGAGACTGGATACACGCAAATTGCTGCATCCCATCGACGATGCACCAATGTCTTGTACAATGGGTCGGCGACAACATCGAGGTGGTCAACACCGATTCCGCGTACAGCATCGCGGCAGCCGACACGCAGCAGTGGAGCTGCGAAACTGTCAAGTGCATATCCGGTAGAGTATGGGATACCGACTTCCTGAAGGTGTCTGATTTTGGCGTACAGCCGATCCGAGCAGTCAGCTCCGAGGACTCAGATTAAATGGATCAGTCCGCCCGAGAAGATGGGAAACTAGGGCATGGGTTCATGTCAGCCGATTCATTAGAGACGATAGACTTAGGCGATGGCACCAAACCAAGGACGACTTATATTAGTGCAAATTTAGACCCAGAATACAAATGTAAACTGACAAATTTGTTAAGAGAGTTTAAGGATTGTTTTGCTTGGGAGTATCATGAGATGCCCGGTTTAGATCGATCTATTGTTGAACATCGGCTACCTATAAAACCAGGGTATCGGCCGTACCAACAACCTGCACGGCGGTGCAATCCTAAAATTCTACCAGACATAAAAGCCAAAATAACTCGGCTAATCGAAGCAAAATTTATTCGGCAATGCCGTTATGCCGAGTGGATCTCCAACATTGTACCAGTGTACAAGAAGAACGGAAAGCTACGCGTGTGCATTGATTTCAGGAATCTTAATCAGGCCACACCGATGGACGGGTACCCCATGCCAACGGCCGATGTGCTGATAGACGCTGCCGCGGGACACAAGATTATTAGCTTCATGGACGGAAACGCTGGATACAATCAAATACTTATGGCCGAAGAGGACATACCCAAAATGGCCTTCAGATGCCCGGGCGACCTCGGTTTGTTCGAATGGGTGGTGATGACTTTTGGCTTGAAAAACGCCGGCGCCACATATCAGAGAGCCATGAACTACATATTTCACAAACTCATCGGCATACTGGTAGAAATCTACATCGACGACGTCGTAGTCAAGTCCAAAGGGCACGAAGAGCATCTGACCGATTTGCGAAAAGTGCTGGAATGCACTAAGAAACACGGGCTGAAGATGAACCCGAATAAATGTGCCTTCGGCGTGTCCGCCGGACAGTTCTTAGGATTCATGGTGCACGAGCGGGGAATAGAAATCAATCAGAAGACCATAGCGGCTATCAACAAAGTCGTGGCTCCGCAGAATAAAACTGAATTGCAGTCTTTAATCGGCAAGGTGAATTTCATCAGAAGGTTCATATCTAATCTATCTGGGCGAATCCAGGCTTTCACACCACTATTAAAGTTGAAGCCCGACCAGGAGTTCATATGGGGGGAGGAACAACGCAAAGCACTGGAAGATATTAAGCAGTACTTGGTCTCACCACCGGTATTGGTCCCTCCTCAAACTGGTAAGCCATTCAAACTATACTTATCAGCCGATGAAAAGGCTATTGGGTCGGCTCTAGTCCAGGAATTCGAAGGAAAGGAACGAATAATTTATTATGTCAGTAGAAGACTTCTGGACGCCGAAACAAGATATCCTCCAGTGGAGCGGTTGTGCCTATGTCTTTACTTCTCATGCACCAAACTCAGGCACTACTTACTGTCAGCGGAATGTGTAGTCGTATGCAAAGACGACGTAGTAAAATACATGCTGTCACTGCCGATCTTGAAAGGACGAATCGGCAAATGGATCTTAGCTTTGTCAGAGTTTGACCTACGGTATGAATCGGCTAAAGCCGTCAAGGGTCAGGTCATGGCCGATTTCGTCGCCCAACACTGCGGGCCAGAGATCACCTTAGTATAACCGGTAACTTGGACTTTATACTTTGATGGATCATCATGTGGGGTCGGATCAGGAATCGGCATCGTCCTCATATCGCCTCGGGGGGCAAGTTATGATTTTTCTCTGCCGATAGAAGCCACCGCCACTAACAATCAAGCAGAGTACCGGGCTGTATTGAAGGGATTGCAACTACTAAGAGAAGTCAAGGCCGATTCTATTGAAGTTTTCAGAGATTCCATGCTTATTGTGGATCAATTAACCGGGAGGTCCGAATGCAAGGACGATGTATTGAGAATTTATTATGAAGATTGCCTGCAGCTCTTAAAAGAATTTAAATCGGCAGTAATCGAGCACATCCCAAGAGATCACAACGAGGATGCCAACAAACTCGCCCAGCACGCATCTGGATATCGGCCAATTCTAGGCGCTATGGCTCTAGAACTTGCGGCCGATGACTGGCGAAAAGAAATTGCCGATTACTTGAAAGATCCGTCTAAGAAAGTGGATCGACGTGTGCGTTTCCATGCTACTAAATACGTACTGCTTGAAGACGACTTGTTCTATCGAACAATTGACGGCATCCTACTCAAATGTCTGGGGACAGAGGAGGCTAAGACTCTGATGGGAGAAATCCATGAAGGGGTATGTGGAGCCCACCAATCGGCCCATAAGATGAAATGGATGATCAGGAATAATGGGTATTACTGGCCAACGATCCTCGAAGATTGCTTCAAATATTATAAGGGATGCCAGGATTGTCAGAAATTTGGGAATGTCCAACGTGCACCCGCATCGGCCATGAATCCCATTATCAAGCCATGGCTGTTCAGAGGATGGGGAATAGACCTTATCGGCCAAATTTACCCTCCGTCAAGCAAGGGGCACAAATTTATTCTGGTGGCTACCGATTACTTTACCAAATGGGTGGAAGCAATTCCATTAAGAGCTGTGACATCGGCTACCATGGCCGACTTCGTAAGGAACCATATCGTCTACCGATTCGGCATTCCCCAGACTATTACAACCGATCAGGGAACAATGTTCACATCAGGGGAATTCGAAGAATTCACAGCCGATATGGGGATCAAATTGTTGAACTCCTCTCCATATTACGCTCAAGCTAACGGCCAGGCCGAATCCTCCAACAAAGGGATAATTAAGTTAATCAAAAGGAAGATAGAGGAGCAGTCGAAAAAATGGCATCTATGTCTAACTGAAGCCCTATGGGCATACAGGATGGCTTACCATGGAGCCACCAAGTTATCCCCTTATCAGTTGGTGTACGGTCACGATGCAGTACTACCGTGGGAATCAAGGGCGGGATCGAGGCGCATTTCGCTCCAGGACCAGTTAACGGCCGATGACTACTCGTCACTCATGAAGAGGGAACTCGATGACTTGGCTGGCCAGCGGTTGAGAGCTTTGATAAGCATTGAGGAAAACAAGAAGAAAGTAGCCAGGTGGTACGATAAGAAGGTCAAAGTCAAACAATTCTCCCCTGGGGACTTGGTTTGGAAGTTAGTATTGCCGATTGGGTCGAAAGATCCTAAATTCGGAAAGTGGTCCCCTACATGGGAAGGGCCGTATAAAATCAGCAGATGTGCTCCAGGAAATGCTTATATTTTGGAAACAATCGAGGGAGAAGAATTTACTAGGGCTCTGAACGGAAGGTACTTGAAAAGATACTACCCTAGTATATGGGTCGGAGCATAAAAGATCAACCACAATAAAATGGCACGCAGCCGATACAAAAAGGGTTCGTCCAGAGAAAACATATAATCGTCCAAATCGGCCGATGTATTCATTCGGTACGGACGATGAGTTACACGGCCGACAAGGTACAAGTCGCCCTTAGAACAAAAAAATAATTAACCATTCTTTTTCTTACGCTCTCTCTCAGCCCGACCTAATTCTATCATGCGACGGATGTACTCTTCATCTATCTCTTTCATCGAAGCCTCACCATTCTTTTTCTTACGCTCTCTCTCGGCCCGACCTAATGCTATCATAAGGCGGAGGTACTCATCTTCTATCTCTTTCATCGAAGCCTCTGCTTCGACTTGACGGGGGAGAGGGTGGCTCCGGTCCACGGCCGGGCGTGATGTTCCTGCTGCCGCATCTTCAAGGGCCACTTGTGGAGGAAGTGGATGACTTCTGTCGGTTTGAGGTTGCCGACGGGCGTTGCCGTCCAGAAAGTCCCAGATCCGACGGATGTCAGCAGGGATATGTTCTTGAAGTTCGTCGCGATGAGCCCTGATTAAATCTTTGTCCTCTGACGACAACGGTTCATCAGAGTGCATGAGCTCGATGGCGCGCTCAAGTTCGGGGCTAAGGCGCCGTGGCTGAAGAAAAGAACGATTAAAAAGGCGATCCCCTTCAAAAGAGTTAAATAGAGAAGAAGGATCAAGGCCAGATTGTCACCTGGTTGACAGAGGAAGAAGAAGATGATGAAGACATAACTGAAGGTCGCGCCGACGGGAGCAGGTTGAGAAAACAAAGCCGAGCCAAACTGGTACTCTCGGAAGGAGGGTCTAGGCCGGCATTTATAGGAAAAAGAGGCGTAAAGGTGCGTCCCGTCAGGAGTGAGAAAAGCAACAAATAAAAGAGGCGTCACGAAGGACGGTCAAAGCAGTCATTAAAGGTTCGTACAAAGTAGTCAGTACTTTTACAGATTACCCAGAAGGGCATCGATAGCCGCGATTGCTCTACGTCGGATCTGATCGGCAGAGTCCAAAACCCGTTGATCGTCATCCGCCGATCCGGGGACTTCTGACGCGCTACGGTGGAGCTTCAGGGCTTCATGGGCCAAGTGCTGCCTCTCCTGTTTTAGATCGGCAATGACAGAGGGGAGCTCTTGGAGCCTTTGTTCTTTGGCACTTATTGCCTTGGTCACCTGCTCCATCTCCTTGGCGAGCTCTGCCCTTCGGCGTTTGAGGCGATCTATCTCACCGACGATCCCTGGGCGGGAATCCTCCAGAAAGTGAATGCGTTGGTGCACCTCTTGGGCCTGACGTTTATATGCATCCTCTTCTTCGCGAGTCTTGACCAACTTTGCGCGATCGGCCATGTGACGAAGGGCTCTGAAAATCGGGATCCTCATCGACTCAATGTATGCGGCCGGCGCCAAAGCTTCCTCCGCTTCTTCTGGCACTCGTCCGCTGACGTCACCAAAGAGCTGCCGAATCGGCGAGGCATCTTCTACCAATCGGCCGATGTCTCCTTGAAGAAGGGATCGGATGCTGGTAAGCTTGGCTCGGACGTCGTCGGGGATGGAGCTCAGGGTGACCTGGCGGGAGGCGACTTCTTCATCGTCAGAGAGGGCGACCGCAAAAGAGAAGAGGCTGTTATCAGGGGTATCCTGTTCCTGGAAATAGTAAAGAAGAAAAATAAATCGGCTGATGGTGATAGCAAATCGGCTAAATAAAGTTGAAAGGTTTCTTACCTCTTTGAATCGGATCTCCTCAAGCTGCATTTGGGAAGCCGTCATCCTTGGTTCAGGGGCTGGTGCCATGGGTTCATCAGAAGAAGAAGACTCCACGATGATTGGCGCTGTACTTGGACCAGCCTCCCGAGAGGGGACCAGTGGTTAAGGAGCGCTTGGCGTGCCGATGACCTGTGTCAGAAGGTTGGGTAAGCATATTATTCAAATACTAGGGGAATCGGTGAAATTATGTTATACCTCAACGGATGGAAGCGGGGGCGCGTCGATGGCCCATTGGGTTGCTGCCGATTGTTGTGTGTCCATGGGGGTAATTTGTGCAGTCTAAGATAAGAAGGATTAATATCGAAACGACAATCGGAAGGGATAAACATAAGTTTACCTGCACGGCCTCTACCAGCAGTGATGCGGCGGCTGCCCCAGCTTGCGCGATGACTTGAGTGTCGATCTCTCTGGTAGCTTGAGGGGGTGGTGCGGCCGAAGTCTCTGCCGATACGAGCATGGGAGGATCCGCCGATTCTGTACGGGCCCGGACTCGGCGACTGGTCTTCTTGGTGACCTTTTTCTGCGCTTGCTTCGATCGGCCGGCAATTACGTCCACGGAAGGGGCGTCATAGCCAATAAGAGGAAAAGTGGTGTACGGATGATGATCTTCTATTAGCCGACCACTCCGGCTGTGTGTTGGGGGGACACGGTTCTCGGACTGAAACAATGGCAAAACATTAGTGTTCAGCTGCGTTGATAAAAGAATAAAAATCGGCTAAGGAAAAATACCTCGGCGTTTGGGTCGATGTTGGTTGGGTCCAGGAGATTGCAGTATGCCGATGCGGAGTTGCAGAAAAGGAATTGTTTCCATTCGGCCCACCAAAGCTTGAATGGCTGGACAGCGAAGGGAGCTACTATCCAGTTGTTCAGGTCAATAGTAGTGGAGTCCGGGATCCGGTCTCGCAGTCGACTGTAGTCCAGACCTGTTGTGAGCCCATCTCTGAACTTGGCTCGGCCAGCAAAATATACTTGAATCGGCAGCTGACCCATGCCGAGTTGGCGTGCTGCAGCAGAAGGATTGTAGAACTCATATGTAGGGGCATCTTTCCCCGAAAAGAAGTTGGCTAGCAGGATTCCTGGCTTGATTAACTCATCGGTGAGTTCTTCGTCGAATCGGCCAGTGGTCGAGTCGAAGCAAGTTGGGATTTCGAAGATTGGGTCATCCCACTGATAAGGAAACCAGACGGTTGCATCTTCATTAAAGCCGTTGTAAAAGCATCGAAAGTACTCGACCACTTTTGTAGCAGAGTACAGGCAACCCGGGAAGGCCGACGCCACTTCACCAAAGGATGTGCATCAGCGTCGAGCAGTAGGATCTTCTGCCGATTCTAAGTTAGGGAACATCATGTGTTCCACCCTCTGCTGAGAGATCTTGCTCATATAAAGGTTCAGCCACAAATTGATGAACCACCAGGGTCTGCCTGGATTTCCAATCGACTCCCCCTTGGAAAGTTTGATGCCGATTTGGTGGAGCATGTGGTAGGCTGCCCCTAGCAAGTGTTTTCCAAGGGGAACAGGGGTTCCTGCCGATAGCGCTTCGGCTAAAGCCTGGGTGTTGGTTGATGGGCCGGCTGCTCTTTCGCAAAAGAAATGTTTTTCCAACCACATCATTAAAAAGGCCGTGTGCTCCCTATTCTCAACAGACCCGGCCCTTTTGTTGCATCTGATGAATCCTTTCCACCCGCCGATTCCTCTCGTGTCCAGCCGATGCGATGTTGCGGTTAAGAGGCGGAAAGGTGTGTCCGGGGAGGAGATGTCAAGGCCGGTCAGCAGAACCACATCGGCCAGTGTGGGGGTCATAGGTCCATGCCCAAACAAGAATGCATTAAGGGCGTCAGACCAGAAGTAAGAGGCTGCTATCACCAATGGTTCATTTCGCTCCATCTGGGACAAAGACAGGTTGATGCATTGGCCGATTTTGAGTTCGTCCCATTGGACCCTCTTCGGTTCGGCTATCCGTTGGTACCACTCCCTCCAACCAGGGGTTTCGTTCGGCCAAGACCTAAAGGTGCCCAACCAGTGATCCAGGTCCATGGTGGATTGTTTGAAGGGGATTCTGTGGGTTTCCAAATCGATGAGCTCGGTTGGATCTGGGTTCCCCATGGGTCCAAGACAGATAAGGCCGAGATTTCCCGTTAGATGAATAGTAATGCGATGTCTAACCGCCTAAAAAAGGAAAGGGGGTGCAAAAGTAAGAAATAGATCTAAAGTAAATACATTGCCGATAGAGGAAGGATTCGGTAATAACCTCTGGGATGAAGTTCCTTGTAGTCGGCGTGACCGCCGGTGCAGCTGCGGAGGATGAGGCCGCTATTGGGATCGCCATTGGGATCTCCGATGAAGCTCCTTCTTCTGATGACGGAGCCACCACTGTCGCTACTTCCGCCGGAGGCGCCATTTCTGGAGCATCGCGCACGGGAGAGTTGCCTGAAGGTGCCGCCATTGGAGGGAAGGAGGAAAAGCGACAGGAAGATGGCGCTAGGAAGCTTCAGAGCTAAGGGAAAGTACTGGGGGAAGAAGAAAGGCGCACGCGCTGAGGAAGAAGGACGTGAGCTCGAAAAGGAGGTGCGGGGTGTACTGATATTTAAAGGGTGTCTGATGAAGGGTAAAAATGGAATTTTTACCGCGCCGGCGCTTCGAGTTTTTCGGGAGTAGTGGTTGTCGTGGGCGCCCGTTTCGAAAAGATTGTAATCATCAGATTGAACACCGCGAAACGGAAGGATATTTTCATTGCGGTAGTTTCGGAGGGGAAGTTGAAAAGAATTTCAAAGTAAAAGACTATGTTTTACTCCGAAACTGGGGGGCATGTGTTGACGCCAGATTTCGTCATAAGTAAAATCGGCGTCAGGAGAAGAAGAAATGAGAAGGTGCAGTAGGATACAGGGGTGACAGTTGGAAATCGGCCGAATGGCGCTACAGTTAGAGATCGGTTGGTTGGTGCTACAGTCCAGGATCGGCCGATGCTACAATACAGGATCGGCCGATGGATACCCTTGGGGTTTGGATCGGACACGCCTGGTTCCCGATCGGTTACCCTTTGCCGATAAGGAATCAGCCGATTAGGAGGTTGGAATAATTGGGCTGGTATGGGCTTGGAAAGGATCAGAAGGAGGAAGAGGGAATCAGCCCATGAAGTGTATAATAACCAACCTAGTACGAGTCGTACTTGTAAATATTCGTTTTCTATTTGAATTAGGGATAGAGTTCTAGTCAGATAAGGAGTCGTCTGTACGGGGCTATAAATAGCCACCTTTGTAGATCTGTAATCATCAACAACTCAATACAACCAATTACTATTTCCTCGTACTTACTTTCAAGCAGGCGACTTCGCCAAATACTTTCTTCTTTTTCACGAGTTCGTACGGGTTGGCAGGGCTGCATCAACTTGACCTCCGGCCGATCTTGTAAGTTTCGTTTACCGAGTAAATTCTAAGCTTTAACTTCGGGCGCATCGCTGTTGTTTCGTTTAGATTTATTCATTAGTTATCGATATTTACTAGAATCATAGGTTTTACCTGTTTTTCTAGTTTTATCACCAGTTATCCAGCTAGGAATCGGCAATCTCGGCTTTTCTCATATTTTGCTGTTTAATTTACTTATTTTACACATAGCCGATTAGATCTGTTCCTAGTGTTGTTACTGTAGCGTTGTTCTGATCACCTCCAATAGATTTTGTCTACGCTGCTACAGTAATCGGTTGCTTCATAGCCGATTTCTTTATTACAGCAAATCGGCCAATTCGCTGATAAGCTCCCTTGAGATCGGAAATCTAGCCGATCGTAACTTTTGGATCTGACACGTATTCTTCCTTGCCAATCAACAGGTCAGATTGGCTGGCACGCCACGCGAACCGCACCAGGGCAATTACCCGAACAGGAGTTAAGCAGATTCTCCCGGGTCGTGTGTCAGACGCTGGGGATTCGGTTGACCGATTTCTAGCGCCAACACTATATCTGTACAGTTACGAAAGAAAAGCCTAACAAGCAGTGCATCAAGGGGGCTTACAATATTCGGTAAGCTAGCTAGTTCAAATTACTATTTATATACTTGGTGCTAATAATGCCATATATAAATTATTCTAATATCATGCAGAGACCACTGGATTTGCATCTGTATTTACCCCAAGCTTGGAGCTGGAATTATATTAGACTCTCTCATACATTCCAAGTTGGAGGATTACAAAGAAATAGTAAGCATTGCTAGACAGTAAGACATCCCTTGGCAGTACTTAAATGCATCTTGAGATTCTATGCACCTAAGTTGTATTACTAACTCCTATCTTTATATGAAGTGCATATCGCAGTTACATGGAGAAAGGCGGGGAATGCCCTAACGAAAACCAGAAGAAAGGGATGAAAATATGGATGCATAAAGTAGACTTGGTTTCTTTTCATCTAATGTAGACTTGTCAATTGTCATTTATAACAACTCATCATTTTTTTATTTTATTGCAGTGCCACAAGCAACCTCTCGGTACTACGCTATGAGGATACTACGTGTGCGGACGAACAACCCCAAAGACATAAGTCTCTGTGCTAATAACTTAAATTCCTTATAATACATCTTAATCTTCATTAACTGTATACCTACAGTTGCCAAAGGTCGCTAGCAATTTGGCACTCGAAGACCAACGCATCGTCAGCATTTGTAGCGACATGGCTCATTTCATCCAAACTGAGATTTGTCATGAGAAAGGACACTTCTTTGATCAAGAAGGCGAGTTGGCGGAGGATGGGTGCGCTCATCTTCGTGCATGGACAGTTTTGATTTTTGAATTATTTATTATTCAGTTTTGATGAATAATATGAATAATGCATCTTTTAGTAATGTGAGCTATTTATTATTTAAGTTCATTGTTATGTGGTTTGGGATACATATTTAGATTTGGCGGCTAAAAACTGGCGAAAAACAAAAAATATAAATAAATAATGGGAAATAATAAATTCGGTGGGAAAATAAATATTTGTGGCGGGTGGCATAACCACCTGCTAGCTCAGTGAAATTATGTGCTGGCCATTAGTTATGCCACCCGCCAACACAGTCGGTTAATGTGCTGGCGGTTGGTTAGGTAGCCCGCCAGCACAGTGAGTCAGCACAGTGGTATCTGTGCTGGCGGGTGCATGTATTTGTCCTGGCTCAAGTTAGTGGCAGGTGCTCCACCCGCCAGCGCAGTGGTGTTTTGACCACCACCGGAAATCGATTCTGGTGTAGTGAACCACCACAGGAGAAAGATGGTCATGACGCCGGGATTCTTTACGGCCCAATGCGCGGAAAATAACGTATTTTTAACAACAAATAAAACAATCGTAACCACATTTGATCGGGCAATATGTTCATATTCTGTGTGTACTGTGAGCATGCGACTATCGGGAAACGTTTGTGTACTGTGATCATATATATTTTGTTTGAAATACTATGTATATCCGCGTGTTTGTCTAGTTTTAAAATTATTTGGTGCATAATTAATTCGGGCGATGTGACTACTAGTAGAGTTGTTCCGGAACGGTATGTGATAAGGCCGAATTGATTCCAGTGGGGTCAAGAAACATACGTGAAAAAGATATATACACATGACCAGACAAGTAGCACGGCGCTTATCTCGTACAAATGCACTGAACCGTTGCTGTCATGCTTTTGCGTCCTTTGTCGGAAGGTAGCTGTCTCTAAGAACTTTTAGACCATTTCAAACTCCAGATGACCATCGCTAGAAAGCAAACTGCAACACTGACGGACGAACTAGTCAGCTATTTAAGGCATTATATTAATGCCTGCGGAGACTTTAAGGAGGCCAATCTTATTTTCTCCCAAGGCTACCTCTAGGAGCTAGCAAGTCCAATAGTTGTGACAAGGGCTTGTCTATAAGACAAGACATAGCAGCTATCGACGACATGTTTAGAGTCTGTAAGAAATATGACCCAGCTAGACCATTTATTGTGATTTTGAGTGACAATAGTCTCATTTGGGTCGCCTGAATTATTTGTGTTGCTAGGTGCGTTTTTTGTTTGAATTCTTCATCTTTCTTTTCTTGGTTTGAACCATCGTGCTACACATGCGGTGGACGCCGAATGTTGGTATCAAGCAAGCTTTAGTTTCAACCAAATATTTAAGCACAAAGAGCGACAGAAATAATTCAGGTTACACAGTGGGTTCTATTTCTTCAACACGTATCGAGCTCTGTCAGCATCATTATTTTAGCTAGATTTAAACCAAGTTTCAAACGATGTTTTGAGTATCTGTCACTATTATTAATGTAGCTAGATTTAATAAAAGAAGTTTCCTCGCAACCAACTTTTGAGACCATCGACCTAAATCGTTTACAATTAATACTAATGATGACTGTAAATCATATGACTCGTGCCTATAAATAAATAGCCATGCCGCCGGAGCGAATTGCAAAGCAAATAACTTTTTAGCTGCTTCGTTCTTAAAGAAAAATAAAGAATGAAGCGTCTTGCAGCCATGGCAGCACAAGTGCTGTGGTTTCTCCTTACTCCTACCGTAGCATTTTCCTATCTAATTCCACTGCCGCCATTGGTGGCAGCAGCCTCCGGTTCCAACGTAGCGCCACCACCACCGGGCTGCCCTAGCATGTGCGGCAATGTAAATATTCCCTACCCATTCGGCATCGGGGTCGAATGTGCCTGGCAGGGCTCAGACAACTTCTCCATCAATTGCGACCATAGCTTTAACCCTCCAAGACAACTGGTAGAAAACTGAGCATTAGTCCCGGTTGGTAAGGGTCATATCTCTCGGATATCCATCCGGGATAAACCAACCGGGACAAAAGGGGGGGTCTTTAGTCCCGGGTATTTTAACCGGGAGTAAAGGACCCCCTTTAGTCCCGGCTCAATTCCAACCGGGACTAAATTGCGCTTGCATGGCACTGCTGACGTCTGAATTTTTCATGCATGCATCACGTATACGTATAGTAGTACCGCGGCCCTTTTAATTTGTTAACCTTGTAGTTGAGATTTTTTTAGAATGAATTAAATCAACTAGTATTTAAACGAATGGGATTTGTAATTATACAACTACTATATATATACACAATCCTTATACACAATTCATATACACAATTCAACTAGCTTAATTAGTACAAATCGATCATATATACAAATAAATCAAAGTATCTTCCTACGATCTTCCCGTCGTGGTGTTGCTGAGAGGAGTGTCTAATTGTCGTCCATCGTAATAAAATTCTCCTCTTGGATTTACCACCTCGTCCATTATGAATCCAATGAGACCTTCACATATTGCCGCTACTCTTTCTTCCTTCAAGAGTCCTTGTTGAATATTTAACATCTATAATTTGGAAATTTGTGAATGTTACATGAACAAATACATATAAGGAGCTAGAAAATAATTAACTAGTAATATATTTATTTTACGTACTTTTAAGCTGTGCGGCGTCATATTCGGTCCCTTGGGTCCCAAAAAACCGTGCATGTGCTCACAGATGTAGTAGCCACATAGGTTATTCCCGGGTTCCTGTCTTAAGCACTTCAGTGCGGAAAAAAAATAAGTTATGAAATATTCGTGTTATACAATGTAATAAATGTGCAGACTTCATACGTACCGGGAAGTCTGTGTTCCATGTAAGATCTTCTTTGAATGGACCTTTGTGTGTCCTTATGAATTGTTTCCATACGCTGCGGATTAGAATAATGAATGACATAGTGTAACAGGGATAAAATTTAGGAAATAAATTTTTGCATAGAGATAAAGGTCCAGAATTATTACAAGCCCAGCATGTCTTGCAATTCTTGGTAGTCCACCGGATCTTTCCGTAACGAATCAAAGACAGTGACGTGGCTTCTTTCAGGCTCAATTATAATAAGGATCCAGTGGAAGCTGCGTGCGTAAAATGTTCATGCATATTAGAGCTAACTAACATGTAGAGATAAGGAAAAAGACATCGAAAGTAGACGGTATACACACACTTACTTGAAGTTGTATGGAAGTAGTATGAAATCCTTGAATGTTTGTTTGTGTAGGAAATTGTATATTTCGGCAAAGGTTTTTTCCGGCGCTAATTGTATCTGTCGTTGGTTAACTACAGATGGATCCATGAAGCCTATATGTAGGTACGCCTCTCGGCGGCATGTCTGAATTAGCATCCTACATGAAATGGAAGATGAAGTTAGTACGGTGACGCACGCCAAAATTTACATGTAGAGATAATAAACGGACACTTACAGAATCCAAGCGCTGATCAGAGAGACGTCCAGGGCATCATGATGGTACACTTCGTATATATCCTCGAAGTTTAGCCACAGCACTTTCTCCCCTTCACCGTGAAAATCTATCGGTTTTACCTTCATGCCGATCATCTCCCTCGATTTGGCGGATGCCGTCATGTACCATTGATGGAATTCGTACATCTTTGTTGACAGCTTCCGTACCATTGCCGGCTTCACTAGAGGCTTGCCTAGCTGATAAGGCCATCTCGGCTCAGGGGGCGGTGCAGTTGGCGTCTCGACTTGCCCTATGCATTCATCAAGTCCCAGACCTGTTTCTTCCATGAACTTCAATATATTTGCTTGTTGATCCAAGGGCATTGCTTTTACCCGTTGAGCATCTTTCTTTGACAAATGGCTGAGGTCGGGGACTGAACTGCTGGAGGATGATTTTCCTTTTCTTTTATCCTTTTCATCAGCCTTTACTAGAGCCCGTTCATAGTTTGTCAATAGTGGTATCCTTTTCTTGGCTCCTTCCTCCATCCTGATAAAGAAGTTTAAATCCCGCCGACTTACTGGCGGTGGCTCCATCTCCCTTGCCTTTTTTAATTCGGCTTGTTTCTTAAACCACTCACTGGCCTCTCGTTGGATTTCTGCCCACTGTTCCGCATGAGACATTGCCTCAAAGCGTTCCTTGCGAGCCACTTCAGGGTCGACCTTTGTTTTCTTCTTTCGAGCCTGTCTTTGCTTGGGAGGCGGTGCTCGTGACTTCTTGAGTGGTGCTGCAGGTTCCTTCGAGGGGGCCGCTCTTGGTGCCGGCGACGGTGATCGGGGAGGGGTGTTGTTATTGTCGTCGTCGCTCCCAGCACCAGGATGTGGTGGAGATGGAGACCTTGATATAGATGGAAGCGACGGTCCTGGAGCAGGAGATGCCGGTCTCGAGGTATGAGGAGAAGATCGCTGCTCGGGATCTACGGGGAGCGGTCTTGAGGTCTGAGGAGATGGCTCCGTGCGGGAAATAATGATGTAGCGTTTCTTCCATAGAATGATCCCATGAAGCGCATCTGCCAATGTCTTTTCCCCGTCGCCTCCCGGGAAGTCGAGCTCTAGACCTTCATACTGGGCATCTACTATTTGCTCGACACAGACGCTGGCGTAGCCTGTTGGAATGTCCATGCCATGACTGCTCTGCCCTGCCAGCGTTGGTAACGCACTCCCGTACGCTACCTGTACATATAGCAGAAGTAAACAAGTTGAACTCCGATCTCGAGGCCTGGATCAATTGACAAGATTGCATAAATATTATGTATAAGTATACCTTAATAGTGAGGTTGCCGACCGGTGCATGCAGCTCACATGAGGTCCGTTGCGTGATGGCATCCACGGGGAACCGTTGCTCCTCCACGGGTAACCTGGGCGTCTGCGCATCGGGGACCCCTGTAGAAGCACAACTGCTCCCGAGGCGTTGAGAAGGGCTGGCGGTGTGAGGATTCGGCACTGCTCCAGATTGCGCCAACTCCGCAACTGCGTCGGCCACCCGCCGATTGATTTCATCCATCATTCGTTGTTCTAGCATCTGCCGCCAGCTCTCCTCCATCTGTTCCTTTCTTCGCTTCCGGCTTCTGTAAGAGGCGCTGTCGCCTCGGAAAGCGAACTTCCACGGAACCACCCCGAAGCCCCGGCAACGTCCTGGGTGCTCTGGATTACCGAGGGCCAATGTGAGCTCATCATTTTCTCGGTCCACCCTCAACCTCCCAGCCTTGGAATCTTCAATGTTCTTCATGAGATGTTCGGCCTTCTCACGTATTCTATCATTGAAAATCAGCGTCCCATCCTCTTGGCTTAGGGAGCCTCCATGAGCGTAGTACCAGTTCTTTGATCGTTCGGGCCATTCAATAGTTGCAGGTATGATTCCCCGTTCGATCAGATCTTGTTCCATCTTTCTCCACTTGGGAATTGCTGAGCCATACCCACCTCGCCCCAAATGATGGTGGTAGCCCTTCTGACTAGCATTTGCAACGTTGGTCGTGATCTTTTTCACACCTTCTTCACTCCTCTTGTATTCAACAAATGCATCCCAGTGGTCCCTCAACTTGGGCCACGCGTTGAAGTCTGGAGTTTTGCCCTTCTTGATGTAGTGGGTGTCCAGCATCTTCTTGAATGTCTGGAATTGAGTAGCCATCTTCTTAAGTGTCCAGGCTTTGACATCCTTCTCGCTATAATCTTCGGGGAATGTGAAATGCCTCTTCACGTCTTCCCACAGCATATTCTTTTCTGTCTCTGGAAGGGCGTACGGATTATCGCTTCTGCCCTTCCATTCTCTGATGCTGATAGGCACGTTGTCCCGGACGATTGCCCCGATTTGACTAACATACTTCTTTGCGACTTTCTCGGGAGCAACCGGCCTGCCCTCATCTGTAACTTCGGTGATGACAAGCCTCCCTTCCATCACCTTTGTACGACCTCGGGTCTTCTGCCCTTGTGTCGATCCGGAGGGCTAACAGTTTAAGATTCGTTAATTAGTACGTACTAGTAGCGGTGGCGTGAAACAATACAAGAATGGTTGTATATACCTCGCCGGAACCTTCCGCCACGGCAAGTTGTTGCTGCGGCTGTTGCTCTTCATTCACATCGGCAGACATGTTGAGGAACATGTCCGCCTGGGTGCCCTCTTCATCCGTGTATGATAGTGGAACGTTGTCGCCACTACCATCACCAGCGATTATCTGCTCCATGATATACCTTGCGGTCTCATCGTCTGCCATTTCAACTATTGCTGCAAACATACATCGAATCATACAAATTTCTATGAATTTCTATGAATTTCTATAAATTTCTATGAATTTCTATGAATTTCTATGAATTTATACAAATTTCTATGAATTTCTATGAATTTCTATGAATTTCTATGAATTTCTACGAATTTCTATGAATCTCTACGAATTTCTACGAATTTCTACGAATTTTGACGAATTTCTACGAATTTTGACGAATTTCTACGAATTTCTACGACGGCGATAAGGGCGGCGAAGGCGGGACGGCGGCGGTCAGGGCGGCGGAGGCGGTTCACCGGAACCACGGGCGGTGCCTAAGCTACTACGTTGTGATGGGCGGCAGGACGGCGGCGTTCACGTCGACTACTCGGCGGCGATCACGACGGCTACAAGGCGACTCTCACGGTAGCTACTCGGCGGGACGGCGGCGATCACGACGGCGGGGTAGCTACTCGGCGGGACGGCGGCGATCACGACGGCGGGACGGTAGTTAACAACCTAACAACAAATCTAAAAATCTAACTTAACAAACTAACTAGAAATCTAAAAATCTAACTTAACAAAATTAGAAATCTAAAAATCTAACTTAACAAAATTACAATTCCATTAAAAATTAAAAATTAAAAGAAAACCGCCAGCTCTCCCGGCGCACCGGCCGGCGCGGCAGACCTCTCGCGCGCGGGGCGGCGGCCGGGGCGGCGGGACGGCGGCGGCCGGGGCGGCCTGACGGCGGCGGCCGGGGCGGCGTGACGGCGGGACGGCGGCGGCCGGGCGGCGTGCGGGCCGGACTACAGCGGCGGCCGGGGCGGCGACGAGGACGAAGATCGACGACGACGGCGGGACGACGGCGGCCGAGGTGACGACGACGACGGCGGCCGGCGAGGGGCGACGAGCGGCGACGAGGATGGAGCCGGCGACGAGGGGCGATGCAGCCGGCGAGGGAGGCGGACGGGCGGCGACGGGCGGAGAGGGAGGCGGACGGGCGGCGACGGGCGGAGAGGGAGGCGGACGGGCGGCGACGGGCGAGGGAGGCGGACGGGCGACGACGACGGCGCAATGTGGGACGACGACGGCGGCGGCCGGCGAGGGAGGCGGACGGGCGGCGACGGGCGGAGAGCGCGGGACTTGCGAAAATTTCGCTTAGTGTGGAACTGGCGGGGGGTAGAAGGGAGTACAGTGCTTTTACCCCCCCCCCCTTTTATCCCGGTTCGTAACGGCACCCGGGACAAAAGGGCCTTTTGTCCCGCGTGTCCCGTTACCAACCGGATTAAAACCCCGGCGCCTTTTATCCCGGTTGCAAATGGAAACCGGGATAAAAGGGTACGTTCGGGCGGGAGACGAAACGGACCCTTTTATCCCGGTTGCCGTTTGCAACCGGGATAAAAGGGGGGCCTTTTGTCCCGGTTGCTGTTAGCACCCGGGACAAAAGGTCTTTTTTCCTATTTTCCTTCTCCCGCCTGTTTTTTGGAAATGGATTTTATTTAACCTTTTCACTGCATTCCAGGATTAAAAACAAAACCTTCTCAGATTTTGTACATGCAAAAATATATTTAATTAACGAGTAAATTGACAATAAGTATGAAGTAATCATTATTTCTATACCAACTCATGTAGCCTGTAAAATATTTATTTTACTGCATTGCTGTGATCAATAAATTATTCAATTAAATTATTTGAATGCGCAGAAAAATCCATGTTAGTATGTGGTTAACAATGTTCATGTATATCTAAAAAATCTTCACCTAACAAATTTAATAACACATGAAATCATACATAGGGTAAATTACAAATTGTATCAATTAATACACAAAGGTCATGCACATTTAACGCATTACAATACAACGTTGTAAAATTTCTTCTTCACGAAAGTTCCTTGATCATGATCGCGGCGTAAGTACGGAGCCTCTTCTTTGGACAGCAGGATGCTTGGATCAACTTCAACGTCGAATGGAGGCATGCCATCAAACTGATCATAATCATCTGATTGGTCTGTTTTATCCTCGACTCCCACGATTTTTCTTTTACCTGGAAGAACTATGTGGCACTTTGGCTCCCATGTCTCTTCTGGATTCCTCTTGGGTTTGCTGCACATGTCCTTCACATAGAACACCTGATGCACATCATTGGCAAGTACGAATGGGTCATCACTGTATCCAGTCTTGCTCAGATCTACTATTGTCATTCCGTACTGATCTTTGGTGACGGCAGTTAGCTTCACCCAATTGCAAAGAAATAGAGGGATGCACAGCGGTCCGTATTCGAGTTCCCATATCTCCTGTATGAAACCATAATACGACTCCTTGCTATTATTTCTGTCCATGGCATCTATGCGGACACCACTATTCTGGTTCGTGCTTTTCTGGTCCTGGGCTCTCGTGTAAAATGTGTAACCATTTATCTCATAGCCTTGGAATTTGACGATTGTGGTAGCAGGTCCCCTGGCTAACCAGGCAAGCTGTGGGTGAATCTCAGAGTTACCCATAAGTTGTTGGCGGAACCAGGAGGGAAAAGTTTCCATGTGATGACGGGTAAGCCAAGCATCGGATTTGGTCGGGTTTTTCGAAGCTACCATCTGCCTGTGCTGCTCGATATACGGAGACACAAAGGATGACTGTTGTAGAACAGTGTAGTGTGCCTTGTTGAACAAATTAGTATCATTGCTCAAACTTGATTTCCTTCCAAGGGTGCCCATTCCTCGGAGCCTCCCCTCGTGGCGTGAAGTTGGAACCCCAATCGAGTCGATTGAATCAATAAAATCAACACAAAACTCGATCACCTCCTCTGTTCCATATCCCCTGGCGATGCTTCCTTCTGGACGAGCACGATTACGAACATAGTTTTTTAGGACTGCCATGAACCTCTCGAAAGGCCACATATTGTGCAGGTATACAGGTCCGAGAATACCAATCTCTTTTACTAGGTGAACCAGTAAGTGCGTCATAATATTGAAGAAGGATGGTGGAAATAACAACTCAAAACTGACAAGACATTGCACCACATCGTTCTTTAGCTTTGATAGCTTGGATGGATCGATTGCCTTCTGCGAAATCGCATTGAGAAACGCGCATAGCTTTACGAGCGGCAACCGGACATTTTCTGGTAGAACACCCCTCAGTGCAACCGGAAGCAACTGGGTCATCAACATGTGGCAGTCATGAGCCTTGAGATTTGTAAACTTCTTTTGTTTCATATTTATTATTCCCTTTATATTCGAGGAGTACCCAGACGGGACCTTCATACTATTCAAGCATTCAAACATGCTATCCTTCTCCTCCTTGCTGAGAGTGTAACTGGCAGGACGTAAGTAGTGTTGTCCATTATCTCTCTTTTCCGGATGTAGGTCATCTCGTTGCCCCATGGCTTTCAGGTCCTGTCGTGCTTCCAATGTATCTTTTGAGGTTCCATAAACACCCATGAAGCCTAGCACGTTCACGCAAAGATTCTTCGTCAGGTGCATCACATCTATTGCGTTGCGAACCTCTAGGATTTCCCAATAAGGTAGCTCCCAAAATATTGACTTTTTCTTCCACATGGGTGCATGTCCGTTATCATCGTTCGGAACAGGTTGGCTACCAAGTCCCTTTCCAAAGACTACATGTACATCCTTCATCATCTCGAACACACGCTTTCCATTACGGTGTGCAGGTTTTTTACGATGGTCTGGCGTCCCTTTGAAATGCATCCCGCTCTTTCTCAGCCGGTGGTGAGCCGGGAGAAATCGACGATGACCCATATAGACGACCTTCTTACAGTGCTTCAAGTACATGCTATCTGTGTCATCTAAACAGTGGGTGCATGCCCGATATCCCTTATTTGTCTGTCCTGAAAGGTTACTCAATGCAGGCCAATCGTTGATGGTTACGAACAACAGTGCTCGTAGATTAAAGATCTCTTGTCTATCCTCATCCCACACACGTACACCTTCTTCCTTCCAGAGCTGTAAAAGGTCATCAACCAACGGCCTTAGGTACACGTCAATGTCGTTGCCGGGTTGTTTTGGGCCTTGGATAAGCGCCGGCATCATAATGAACTTCCGCTTCATGCACAGCCAAGGAGGAAGGTTGAACATACAAAGGGTCACAGGCCAAGTACTATGACCACTACTCAACTCACCGAATGGATTGAATCCATCAGTGCTTAAACCAAACCTTATGTTCCTTGCTTCACTTTCAAAGTCTGGGAATGTTCTATCAGTTGATCTCCACTGTGCCCCATCTGCGGGGTGTCTCAGCATCTCATCTTCCTTACGGTCTTCTTTGTGCCATCGCATCAACTTAGCATTCGCCTTGTTCCTGAACAAGCGCTTCAAGCGTGGTATTATAGGGAAATACCACATCACCTTCGCGGGAACTCTCTTCTTGGGAGACTGCCCCTCGACATCACCAGGATCATCTCGCCTGATCTTATACCGCAGGGCTTCGCAGACGGGACAAGCATCCAATTCCTCGTATTCATCACCACGATAGAGGATACAGTCATTAGGGCATGCGTGTATCTTCTGAACATCCAATCCGAGAGGGCAAATAATCTGTTTAGCTTCATATGTTGTGGACGGTAATTCATTATTCTCGGGGAGAATCTTCTTGACAATTCTCAACATCCCCTGAAATGCCTTATCGGACACACCATTTTTTGCCTTCCATTGCACAAATTCTAGTGTCGTACCTAGTTTTTTATGGCCCTGCTGGCAACCTGGGTACAACAATTTTTGGTGATCATCTATCATGCGCTGCAACTTTGCTGCTTCCTTCTCAGTTTCGCAATCTCTGTATGCATCTCGTATCACCTGACCAAGGTCATCAGTAGGGTCATTTTCTGCAAACTCATCTTCATCAGCCTCGCCCATTGTAGTACCTGCAAAAGCTTGACCTGCAACCCAGTCCGGAATGGTGTCATCTTCCTCCTCCTCCTCGCCATCTTCCATTACAACCCCTAGTTCACCGTGCTTGGTCCAAACCAAATAGTTAGGCATGAAACCGTATTTAAACAAGTGGCTGTGAATAGTCCCCCAGGAATCCTTTGAATACTCCTTCCTGTTATTGCATTGGAAGCATGGACAACATACGAACCCATTCTCTGCCTTGTTCGCTTTTGCCACTTCGAGAAAATAATGCAAGCCATCAATAAACACCTTGCTCCGTCTGTCTGCATTATACATCCAATGCCGGTCCATCTGCATCGTATTACGCACGAAAATGGATTACACTTGACAATGGATTACGCATGAAAATCGATTAAAGATCCAAACAACATGGTACAATACAACAACATGAAGATCCAAATACACATATTTAAATTAAAGTCCCAAACACTGCATAAGTTGTTCAACTTGAAGACCGTGATCATCTCGCGAGGATGTCCTCAACTGGGCGGCACCGCACTTCGTCATGAAAGAGGTTAGATGCTACGGAAAAGGGGACACGGTCACGATGTCCGTATCCACTCTTTCTCGTAGAATCGAACCTCCTTCTTGACATACGTTGCTACTCGGCGGAGAACATCCTCGCCGAGGCGAACACGGTATACAAGTTCAACAAGTAGCAGAAGTCATCTATGTACAAAAATTCTTTCCTTACCACTACAGAAGTTGTTGAACTTGAAGACCGTGTTCATTTCGCGAGGATGTCCTCAGCTAGGCGGCACCGCACTTCGTCATGAAAGAGGTTAGATGCTACGGAAAAGGGGACACGGTCACGATGTCCGTATCCACTCTTTCTCGTAGAATCGAACCTCCTTCTTGACATACGTTGCTACTCGGCGGAGAACATTCTCGCCGAAATGAACACGGTATGCAAGTTTAACAAGTATATGGATTTAAAAAACCATATTAAATTTGATAAGATAAACCGTCTAGACAAGGTAGCATCATTTTTAAACCACTGAAATAATGCATACTATATATGACACATCAATCTCCCTCACATTCTAGCTCAAAATACCTCTCCATTTTTCTACTTCATCATCACATTGTAGCAAATAATCTTTCCATCTCCAAAGCATAAATCAGAGCATAACACGAGGATGAAGTAGCAAACCTTCGCAGCACTTGTTGGCTGAGTCAAATTCCCACAAAATGACGGAAAAACTTCGGGCAGCACCTCCCTTGCTTGGGCACCACCGGAGAGTAGGTGAAGCTCAGCTCTCTATCAATGTGCTGGACTG